>NC_092749.1:76105996-76190996 GCF_047496795.1 Chiloscyllium punctatum
CCTCGCTCGCCCTCCCTCCCTCGCTCGCCCTCCCTCCCTCGCTCTGCCCTCCCTCCCTCGCTCTCTTCTTTTCCCTTGCCCCCGCCGCCCCCCTCGCCCCCCCCCCCCCCCCCCAATGAGGTAATTGACATAATGAATTTAGAAGAGAGCTTACAATGCTGAGTATGAAGATCTCGTTCATTTCTTAAGAAATAAAAATCTACTGAAGTAGCATTATGTAACTAGAGGAAAAATGCAACACAGCTTTAATCAAATATTCACTGGATTTAACCAGTGTCGCGCTGCTATTCATGTGTGATGTGTTGGATTTAAACTGGTTCTCATTTAGTACTGACCCTTACTTTGCTAAGCATTTATGCTTAAATTTAACATTAATCAAACATATTTAATTGGCTTAATCTGGTAAGGGGCGTTTTGAAGAGGAATTCATCAAAATGCGAATGGAGAGGTTGCAGAGTTGGATGAACAGAATGTGCCATCATCCTGTCATTTCAAACAGTGAGGTATTCCAGCTGTTCATCACTTGCCGGGATGAAAAGGTAGGAAATATAAAGTAACTGAATAGTTAGCAGTGAGAGCATTGATATACATTTCTAAAGAAGGGAGGCAGTCAGTTAGCACAATTGGCTGGACAGCAGCCAGCGTTGGTGACATCAACAGTGTGGGTTCAGTTCCCCCACAGACTGCGGTTACCATGAAGGACATCTTTTCTCAACCTCTCCCTTTGTCTGAGGTGTGACGACTCTAATGAGAGAGCTGTCCTGTAGTTTGCTAAGGCAAAGGTGACTTTACCTTTGTTGATAAATTAAGCTTTTTATATACAGGTTAAAGGATTATTCAAGAACCTTCATATTTTCTTGCCTTGGTATCTTGTAGTTCTCACAATTTAGTAATAACTTCCAATCAATGACTTCTTTTTTAATGTGCTTTGTCCTAAGGTCCACATCATTGTGTGTTATTTTATACTGACAGAATTGTTAACAGCATAAAATTTTAAATTGCCCCAATATAATTCCATGAGAACCATAAATCAAATTTTACTTGAGCAGTTTTTTGGTGAACAAATAAATGCTAATGAATTCTATTATTATGTGCTGCAGCAATTACAAATGACTAAAATGTTGCAGACGACAATATGATTTAGTACAATTTGGAGAATTATTATTCTTCACATTCAGTTTTCATATTGTGTATATTTATACAGGTCGTTCTGCTATAAATGCATGTTGTTAATGCAAATTCGCTATGACATGATTGATTGAATTGGGGACATTATTTCTAAAGCGTGAACTTTTAAAAGGTGTTTTGGTTATAACGCGATTCTGGCCTCATTGGTTTAAATGGTGTTGCTATTGCGTGATTTTCACATATTGTGGGATAGCATGAAAACGGAACTACCACATTGTAGTAGAACCGGCTGTACTATAAACTAAAATTAAGATTCTAAGGCCATTGTCTACACCATTATTTTTAAAATCTCATCTAAATATTGACAACTCGAATAGCCTTGTGAATAAACAGCACGACAAAGTGTTTGCTCATTTTTTTCATTGTTGTTACAACACTAAACCATATTGTAAGAGGATCTATTTGAAGGGTAGAATGTGAAATAATTTTATTAGTTGTATAACATTCCACCATTTGCTATGGCAGGCTATAAATCTGGGACCCCAGAACATTATCACGGTGTCTGGTTTAATAATCTAGTGATGATAATACTAGACATCATTTCCCCTTAAATTATCCACATTTTTCCTTTACAGTAATTCATTCTTTTGGTGTTCAGCCTTGGGATTAAAACTGTATGTTGTGGAATAGTAATATCAGAAATTTGATAAGGTTCTATGTGAAATTAGTAAGGAAAATTAAAGCTCATGGTATTGGAGGTAATGTATTGACTTAGATAGAGAACTGATTGGTGGACAGGAAGCAGACAGTTGAATAAACAGATCCTTTTCAGAGTGGCAGGCAGTGGTTTGTGGGATGCTACAGGATTCAGTGCTGGGACCCTCACTGATCACAATCTACATTAACGATATGAATGAAGGAATTGAATACATTATCTCCAAATTTATAGAACATTACAGCACAGTACAGGCCTTTTGGCCCTTGATGTTGCGCCGACCTGTGGAGCCAATCTGAAGCCCATCTATTGTACACTATTCGATTTTCATCCAGATGTCTATCCAATGACCATTTAAATGCCCTTAAAGTTGGAAAATCTACCATTGTTGCAGACAGTACGTTCCATGCCCCTACTGAGTAAAGAAACTGCCTCTGATATCTGTCTTATATCTATCGCCCCTCAATTTAAAGCTATGTCCTCTCGTGTTAGCCATTACCATTCGAGAGGGGAAAAAGGCTTTCACTGTCCACCCTATCTAACCCTTTGACTACCTTGTATGTCTCAATTAAGTCACCTCTCCACCTTCTCTCTAACAAAAACAGCCTCAAGTCCCTCAGCCTTTTCCTCATAACACCTTCCCTTCATACCACACACTTTAGTAAATGGGTGACACAGTGGTTAGCACTGCTGCCTCACAGCGCCAGAGACTCTGGTTCAATTCCCACCTCAGGCAACTGTCTGTGTGGAGTCTGCGTGGGTTTCCTCTGGGTGCTCCGGTTTCCTCCCACAGTCCAAAAAATGTGCAGGTTAGGTGAATTGGCCATGTTAAATTGCCCGTAGAAGAATGGACCTGGATGGGTTGCTCTTTGGAGGGTCGGTGTGGACTTGTTGGGCCAAAGGGCCTGTTTCCACACTAAGAAATCTTAAAAAAAGAAAGCTGTAAGAAATCCTCTGAACCCTCTCCAAAGCTTCCTCATTTTCCTACAGTGTGGTAACCAGAACTGTATGCAATATTCCAAGTGCAACCACACCAGAGTTTTGTACAGCTGCAGCTTGACCCTTTGGCTCCAAAACTCAATTCCTCTACCAATAAAAGCTAACACACCGTATGTCGTCTTACCAACCCTATCAACCTGGGTGGCAACTTTCAAGGATCTATGTACATGGATACTGAGATCTCTCTGCTCATCTACACTACCAAGAATCTTACCATTAGCCCAGTACTCTTTATTCCTCTTGCTCCTTCCAAAGTGAATCATCTCTCACTTTTCCACATTAAACTCCATTTGCCACCTCTCAGCCCAACTCTGCATCTAGGTCATTTATAAGAATGATAAACAGCAGTAGCCCCAAAAGAGATCCTTGCGGTACACCAGCAGGCGGTACATTCCACGCCCCTACTACAGAGTAAAGAAACTACCTCTGACATCTGTCCTATATCTATCACCCCCTCAATTTAAAGCTATGGCCTCTTGTGCTAGCCATCACCATCCAAGGAAAATGGCTCTCACTGTCCACCCTATCTAACCCTTTGTTTGAGAGGCACGACCTACCCTTCACAAAACTATCCTTAATCAACTTATTCCTCTCTGGATGATGAGACTTTGTATGTCTCAATTAAGTCACCTCTCAACCTTCTCTCTAACAAAAAAAACAGCCTCAAGTCCCTCAGCCTTACCTCATAACACCTTCCCTTCATGCCAGGCAACATCCAAGTAAATCTCCTCTGAACCCTTTCCAGAGCTTCTTCATCCTTCCTATAATGTGGTGACCTCGTATCGGAAGACTCAGAGTAGGGACGTGGAATGTACTGCCTGCAACAATGGTAATAACTGAACTCCAGGATGACCATTTCTCATCAACCCCCACCCTCAGTCTTTTTTCAGCTAGCCAATTTCTGATTCAAACCACTAAATCACCCTCAATCCCATGCCTCTGTATTTTGTGCAATAGCCTATCATGGGGAACCTTATCAAAAACCTTACTGAAATCCATATACACCACATGAACTGCTTTACCCTCATCCACCTGTTTGGTCACCATCTCAAAGAACTCAAAGTCCAGCCCAGGGGACATTTATTTTCACACTTTTTTTCCAGAATTGCTAACACCACCACCTTGCCAACGTTAATCCCTCTAGTCTAGTAGCCTGTATCTCAGTATTTCCTCAACAACATTGTCTGTCTTTTTCTAGCGTGAATACTGACAAAAAATATTCATTAGCGCTTCCCCTATCTCCTCTGATTCGATGCACAGCTTCCCACTACTATCCTTTGTTTGGCCCTAAGGTTTCTTTGGTTATTCTTTTATTCCTGATATACATATAGAAAGCTTAGGGTTTTCCTTGATCCTCCCTGCCAACGACGACTTATGTCCCTTCCTGGCTCTTCATAGCTCTCTCTTGAGGCTAACCTGTAACACTCAAGCACCCTCACTGAGTCTTCACAACTCATCCTAACATTAGCCTTCCACTTCCTCTTGACTAGAGAGTCAACTTCTTCAGTAAACTATGGCTCCCTTGCTCGACCACTTCCTCCTTGCCTGATAAGTAGCTGTTCCTTGAATAAGCTCCGCATTTCAATTGTACTCATTCCCTCCCTAAATGTTGCCTTATCGCATCATAATTGCCTTTTCTCCCACAATAACTCTTGCCCTGCAGTGTATACTTATCCCTTTCTATCATTAAAGGAAACAGAACTGAATTGTGGTCACTCACCAATGTACTCCCCTACCTCCAAATCTACCTGGCCAGGTTCATTACCCAGTACCAATGTGGCCTAGCCTCTTGTTGGCTTCTCTACATACTGTGTCAGAAAACCATCCTGCACACTTTTGCTCAAAAACTGACCCATCTAAAGTACTCGAACTATAGTATTTTCAGTCAATATTTGGAAAGTTAAAGTCCCCCATAAAAACTATCCTGTTAGTCTTGCACCTGTGCAAGAGTAAATTTGCAGATGACACTAACCTGGGTGGCAGGGTGTGCTGTGAGGAGGATGCTAGGAGGCTCCAGGGTGATTTGGACGGACTGCCTGAGTGGGCAATACTTGGCAAATGCAAGGTAATGAGGTTATCCACTTTGGTCACAAAAGCAGGAAGGCTGATTACTATCTGAATGGTGGCAGTTTAGTATAAGATGAGGTGCAATGAGACCTTGATGTCATGGTGGAATAGTCACTCATGGTGGCATGCAGGTGCAGCAGCCAGTGAGGAAAGCTAATGGCATGCTGTCCTTCATAGTGAGAGACGGTTTGAGTATCAGAGTAAGGTGTCTTGCTGCAGTTATACAGGGCTTTGGTGAGGCCACACTGAGTATTGTGTGCAGGTTTGGTCTGTTTGTTTGAGGAAGGACATTATTGCTATTGAGGGAGTCCAATGAAGGTTCACCAGATTGATTCCTGGGATGGCAGGACTGGCACATTAGGAAAGACTGAATCGACTGGGCTTGTATTCATTGGAATTTTAGAGGCACGAGGGGGGATTTCATAGAAACATATAAAAATCCTGATGGGACTGTACAGGCTAGATGCAGAAAGAATGTTCCTGATGTTGGAGAAGTCCAGAATTAGGGGTTAGAGTCTAAAAATGAGGTGTAAGCCATTCAGGACTGAGATGAGGAAGCATTTCTTCACTGAGTTGTGAACCTGTGGAATTCTCTCCCACAGGAAGCTGTTGGGGCTAGTTCAACAGGGAGCTGGATGTGGCATTTGTGGCTAAAGGGATCAAGGGGTACAGGGAGAAGGCAGGAATGGGATACTGAGGTTGCATGTTCAGCCACGATCGTATTAAATGGTGGTGTGGACTGGAAGGGCTGAATGGCCTACTCCTGCACCTATTTTTTTTATGTTCCTTTGTAATATAATCTAGTATTTTTTTTGAGCCTGAAGTAATGATGGGGGTGGAACATGGGATAGCGTGATCATGGCATGATCATAGTATTCCTGTCACTGCTGGCATCTCGCCAACAAGGTGAAGGTGGAAGCTAGCCCTCAATCCTGGATGCTAACTGAAGCGTTTACATGGCCAATTAAAGCTTTGTCCTGTTGCTACTTGTTAGTTACCATCTGTCACATTCAACCTGACAACCACCTTTTGGGCTGGAGATTGGGGTCTGGGCCTCTTCATTCTATGACCTGTTCTAGGCTTGCCCTAGGGCAATGGCTGCCTCTGTAGGAAGAAGAGAACAAAAAGAGAGACTTCAATTTGGATAGCATTTTTCACAGCCAGTAGCTATCTCAAAGTATTTTATGAACCATGTGATACATAATGAAGTGTAGTCATTGTTATGATACAGGAAGCATTGCTTTTCTAAAAATTGGATCTTTTACAAGACCTGTACGAGCAGATGAGAATTATTTTAGATTAGATTGCTTACTTACTCAGTGTGGAAACAGGCCCTTCGGCCCAACAAGTCCACCGAAGAGCAACCCACTCAGACCCATTCCCCTACACTCACCCTTTCACCTAACACTGTGGGCAATTTAACATGGCCAATTCACCTAACCTGCACAGTTTTTGGACTGTGGGAGGAAACCGGAGCACTCGCAGGAAACCCACGCAGACGCGGGGAGAATGTGCAAACTCCACACAGGCAGTTGCCTGAGGTGGGAATTGAACCTAGGTCTCTGGCGCTGTGAGGCAGCCGTGCTAACCACTGTGCCACTGTGTTGCCCACTATTTATTTCTCATTTGAAAGGTAGAACCTCTGACAAGTGTAATATATTTGCTGTACTACACTGAAGTGTCAGCCTTCACCTTTTGTATTCAGGTCCAGGATTGGGATTTTAGCCTGAAACCCTGTGATTGAGGTGAGTGCTGCTAGTTATAGAGAAGTGAACACTTAAGGGACCGATTTGTAAGCGGGATTAAGTGTTACTAATCCTGCTTACAAATCGGTCCCTTCAGTATTAGGGTGAGAAACGTGGAGGATTTGTCTTTTGGTTTAGGAACTTCTTCCCCAGTCAATTTTATCAACCTTCAGTCTCACGATAATGATTAATTCAAATGATCTAAACCCACTGGATTCTCTTGGGGAATCTCTGATAGCAAATTATTAGTCTATAATGAGTTTTAAAAAATACTGAGTTAACTTTTCCACCACTACCCGAGCTGCAGTTGCCCACAAAGGAATAGCTTCTGGGAATGGGGTTGTCATATATCCATTATGGTAAGGATATATTTTTGTCTTGCTTCTTTCTGTTTTTGGTAATCGTCAGACAGAGCCAATTCACACTTGGCTAAATAGTTCTCCAAAATCTGCTTGTTTCATTACATGATGAGATTTTCCTACCAATATACAGCACAGAAACAGACCCTTCAGTCCAACTCGTCCATGCCAATCAGAGAGCCCAACCCAATCTAGTCCCACCTACCAGCACTCAGCCCATATTCCCCCAAACCCTTCCTATTCATATACCCATCCAGATGCCTTTTAAATGTTGCAATTGTATGAGCCTCCACCACTTCCTCTGGCAACCCATTCCATACACACCACCCTCTGCGAGAAAAAGTTGCCCCTCAGGTCTCTTATGTTTTTCCCGTCACCCTAAACCTATGCCCTCTAGTTCTGGGATTCCCTACCCCAGGGAGGAGACCTTGTCTATTTACCCTATCCGTGCCCCTCATGATTTTATACACTTCTATAAGGACACCTCTGAGCCTCCGCTGCAGGGAAAACAGTCCCAGCCTATGCAACTGCTCCCTATAGCTCAAATCCTCCTACTCTGGAACATACTTGTAAATCTTTTCTGAACCCTTTCAAGTTTCAAAACCTAACCACCTAAGTGTATGACATATTTTACAGATGTTATGTTTTTGATGTTTTGACCATATAAAACACTTTTTATTTACTGATGTCTGTGTTTTTCATATTTCTATATTTCCTGCCGGAGGAATTTCATATACTACCTGCTGTATTCCTTCATGGTATCTAGGCGGCACCATTATTTGATGAACAACTTTCTATTCTTCATCCATCAGTCTGTGAAAATGTCTCCATTTCCTTATCAGAACTCAATTTTTAATATAATTTCTACAACTATTCAACTCCAGTGTGAACTGTGTGTGTTAACTTGACTTAACTCTAGTTTTCCTTCCTGAGTGTCAATTAACAAAGACAAGCCAAACATTGTTCATTAGAAATTATCCTCATTCAAGGGTAGAATGTCAGCTACCCTAACATGCCTGTATCACTGTGACCTCTGGTGACTGTGTTTAGCTATTTCTAGCATGGTGAGAAAATACCTAGAGTCTATTCTTGCTACTTTATCTGTTTAACCATAATTACAGGTGAAGCTATAACTTTCACTCCTGTTAAATCATTCTCCAGGAGCAAATCAATTTATTTCAAAAGTAATTTCTTAATTACCCTTACTAGTCCCAAAGAAAAGTCACACTTCAATTAGGTCTTGTACAAAGGAACTAGTTATAGAGATTTAGAATGCAGAAAAGGGTTTTTTGATTCATCAAGAACAACCATTTAACTAGTCTAATCTCATTTTCATTCCATTGCTTTGTACACCTTGGCATCACAAGTGCACATCTGAATACTGCTAGTGTTAAGAGAGTTTCTGTCTCTACCATCCTTACAGACGGAGAGTTCTAGATTCCCACCGTGTCTAGGTGAAAATCTCCTTAACTTAAATCTAAGTTCCCAATCATTGATCCCACCATCAAGAAGAACGTTCATACCCTCTACCAATTGCATTTACTAACACTTTGAGTTTGATTAGTCCTTGTAACTGAGTACTTTTTTGGGCTAGAATGCTTCTTTGAAGAAAAAGGAGTTATCTTCCCTTTTATCAAAAACCTTTCATATCTCTGTGACCTTGTGTACTATTACTGCATCATAACAATGTTTACTTCTGATCTCTTAGTTATAGAACTTCCTCGAATTAGAATTCCGGAACCTTTGTCTATATGCCACAGGCAAAAATTCCTATGAAGGCAGTATAATTTTTTGTTTACTTCATAGTCTGAGGTAGTTTGTCAGGATTATGAAAGACAAGTCACCCCTACCTCACCTGCCAATATACACTGCATGAACAACTCCAGCACTCTTTTGCCCAATTCACTTTTCTAGCTATTTTCTCAAATTTTGGTAGGGTTTATTTCCTTCCTGGATTTCAAATTATGTCTTGGATTCTGCTCCATAAAGTCTGCATGAGCATCTGTCGACTTTTGTTTTACCTGTGTCCTTTTAATCTAATATTCATATTCCCTCATTTTTCTCTCCGCTGTTTTAATTCTAGTTTTCTCTGTTGTATTTTCAATTCCATTTTGTATTCCTTTAATTCAATTTCCCTTTTCTTATCTTTCTCTGGTCTTTCTTTAGCTCTCTCTGCCATCTTCAGTTTCTTTGTTCTCTCTCTTGCTTGGTTGCCTTAACAGAAACTGAGTATCACCTGATTCTGATGTTTCACTACCTAGAGTTCCTGGCGTCTCTTGTATTTCCTCTAAACCATGCTAATGCCTCAATTATCTCTGCCTGACAAAGCTAGAAAGGCAATGCTACCTCCAGTGTATCATCCAATTCAAATACCCTGGTCTTTGACAGTTATCTCAAGACTACTGGGACAACTCTGCCATATACAGGAAATCCTTTGCAATTTTCTCTGCCATTGACCAGGTTCCCCTTGGGAGACTGGTTAGCAAGGTTAGATTTCAAGGACGACAGGGAGAACTAGCCATTTGGATACAGAACTGGCTCAAAGGTAGAAGACAGAGGGTGGTGGTGAGGTGTTGTTTTTCAAACTGGGAGGCCTGTGATCAGTGGAGCGCCATAAGGATCGGTATATAAATTATTTTGAATGTGAGCATAAGGGGTATAGTTAGTAAATTTGCAGATGATACCAAAATTGGAGGTGTCGTGGACATTGAAGAAGGTTATTTCAGATTACAACAGGACCTTGATCAATAGGCCAATGGGCTAAGGAGTGGCAGATGGAGTTTAATTCGAATAAATGCAAGGTGCTGCATTTTGGGAAAGCAAATCTTAGCAGGACTTATACACTTAATGGTAAGATCCTAGGGAGTGTTGCTGAACAAAGAGACCTTGGAGTGCAGGTTCATAGCTCCTTGAAAATGGAGTCTCAGTTATAGGATAGTGAAGATGATGTTTAGTATGCTTTCATATATTGGTCAGAGCATTGAGTATAGGAGTTGGGAGGTCATGTTGTGGCTATAGAGGACATTGGTTAGGCTACTGTTGGAGTATTGTGTGCAGTTCTGGTCTCCCTCCTACAGGAAAGAAGTTGTGAAATGTGAAAAGATTTACGAGGATGTTGCCAGGGTTGGAGCTATAGGGAGCGGCTGACTAGGCTGGGGCTGTATTCCCTGGAGTGTCAGAGGCTCATGGTAAGAACCTTTATAGAGGTTTGTAAAATCTTGATGTCTGTGGTCAGAGTAAATGTGTGAGGTCTTTTCGCTGGGGTGAAGGAGTCCAGAAGTAGAGGGCATAGGTTTAGGGTGAGAGGGAAAAGATTTAAAAGGGACTAAGGGACAACTTTTTCATGCATACTGTGGTGTGTGGAATGAGGAAGTGGTGGAGGCTGGTACAATTACAAAATTTGAAAGGCACCTGGATGGTTATATGAATAGGAAGGGTTTAGAGGGATATGAGCCATGTGCTGGCAAATGGGACTAAATTAATTTATGATACCTGGTCGGCATGGGTGAGTTGGACCGAAGGGTCTGTTTCCGTGCTTTACACCTCTATGACTCTGACTAGGTTTTTTAACAAGAATGATTATTTATTACAAACAAATAGATTCTAATGGCAAACAATTATGAACACAAATGAGGGCAATTCAGCACAGAACAGGCCCTTCGGCCTGCACTGATACATTTTGCCCTTCCATATTAAAACTGTCTTCACTTACAGGATCTACATCCCTCTGTTCTGTTCCTATTCATATATTTGTCCATGTGCTGCTTGAATGTTGTTATTGTGTCTGTTTCCATCACAGCCTCTGGCAGTATGTTCTGTCAAAAAGCTAGTCCTTTCTCAAAGTTACTATGCCCTTGAGTTTTATTTTGGGGGGGGTAATTGGTCTGGCTCCAACGAGAGTGGGTTTGAATAGATTATTGGAACCTTCTTTGTTTAATCCTAACAGAGAATGCTTCCTGATGAAGGTCTTTTGCCCGAAACATCAATTTTCCTGCTTCTCAGCTGCTGCCTGACCTGTGCTTTTCCAGCACCACACTCTTGATTCTGATCTCCAGTATCTGCAATCCTCACTTTTGCCTAGATAATGCCTCCGGCCTAACTCAGTGTAATCAAGGGGGCATGGCCAGCTGTCTAGCTGTGCAGGTCAGTTCAGTTCGGGGGTTAGTTGAGTCAGGTTTACAGCTAAAACTGGAAGCTGTCTCCCTCCAACCTTTCTGCACCTACCCTGTCAAGTTCTCCAAGAATCTTCAGTTTCGTTCTTCTATGTTCCAGCAAGAACTGGCCCAATCTATTCAACCTCTCTTGATAAGATAGTTCTTCTGTAAGTGGTACCAGCCTTAGTTGAGTTGATGTGGCAATATACATTTTATCATGCATGGTGTTGCTTGGAGCTATAGATAGTGGTGGTAGAGACACCAATTACTTTCCATCATCAGAATATTGTTCCATTCCTTTCTATCTCATGTACTTATCTAATTTTCCCTTTACTGTTTCTGTATTATTTGCTTTGATTACTGCATGTGATAGATAATGCAACATACTTATCATTCTTCAAGTGTGGCACCTTGTCTAGTATCTTTATTTTTAAAAAAATATAGTATGGTGTTTAAAAACTGCATAGTAATTCAATAATGGTGCAAAGTTCAGTGGAAGTTTAACACCATGGCCTTTCAATTCTATCCCTGTAGCAGTGAAATCATTACCCTTTTTTTTTGTTTCTTTTTAGTTGCTTTATGACCTTTGACATTTTTGTAATTTGTGTATCTGTGCTCCTTTGTTTCACTTTTTTTTTTCCGTATGATATGTGGTTGTATTGTTCTTCCATCAACACTTCTCACACATCTGTATTGAAATTCATGTGCCAGAATATTACCAGTTCTATTTTTATTAAGTGTCTCATAATTTTGTCCCAGTCTTGTTTAGTACTAAGCTAATTTTGGAATTGTCCAGAAATTTTGAAATGATCTTGCAAATAACTGAGTCCACTTTATTTATGTGAATACTAAACCACAGTGATCCTCTAACTGATCCTTGTGACCATGATTTCCCCACTGTTTGCTAATTTGAATAACTACCCTTTACCTCTTGGTTTCTCTGTTCTGTCTCAAACCTATCAAACCATTCTGCTGCTTCATCCTGATAATTGTATTTGAATTGTATGACATTAACTGGGCATTCACCTGAGCCCCTTATAAATAAACAAATTGAAAGCATTGTGATTAGGTACAGTAGTAGTGTCTCTACCTCTGGGCCAGAAGGGGGGGAATCAAGATCCCTCTCACCCAGTACAGTGTATTGTAACATGTCTGAAAAGGTTGATTTAAAATAACTAATGGTAGCTGATTGTCTAGTGTTTGCTTGGTAATGTGGAAATTTGAAAATAAATATAAAGGTATGTAAACATTGGCTACAGTTCTGTCCTTCAACTAGCTTTCTGGGAAAGAACTTTTATTTGACATTAGTAATAAGTTTGCAATTTGTAAACTTAACTGCTATATAATCCTTGGCTAATCTTTCTGTTACTACTTCAAAGAATTCAATAATATTGATCATGCATGATGTTTTATTTTAGAATCTACACTGAATGTATATTTTCAGCTTGAGGTAGATAGGTTTCCAGAAAGGCAGGCTTAAGAAAGGAAGATGGTTCATTGGAATAGGGTAGCATGGGAAAATTTTCTTAACTGTTGCTGTGGACTTGGAATTTATTGTGGTATAAAATAGTTTGATGTTTTGAACTCAACATAGACTCAGCAAATATTGACGCAAATCTCAATTCTGGCTCAAATCTCTAGTTTGAGGTCAGAAAGAATAAGTTATTCCATATGAGAATCTCTAGTGGTTTTTGTTTCCATTTAGGATCACAGTACTATCTTATGGATGCCTCACTGAGCTGACATTCCTTAAATTGTTCCTTCTGGTTTTTTTGTACAGATCTCTATTCTGAAATTTGGAGCCAAATACACTAGTCCTGGGTCTATGGCACTATGCCAGTTGTGAACTATAAGCACTTTAACTCTCGATGCATCTAGAAAGCTGTTGTATCTTTTCTTGCTGGCAGCAGTTGCTGAAGACTATTTTTAGCTTTCACCACAAGCTGTAATTGTTGTCGTTTGTCCACATTTTATCTACACAGCTGTAACAACCAAAGATTAGAAAGAAAAATTGTGAATTGGTGTTCTTTGTTTTGAATGGTATGCCCTTAAACACAATCAGGAAAAGGAAACAAATTGAAAAGAGTTCAGGTTTTTTTTCTCATTTTTATTTGTATTTCTGTCTCCTTTATTCACTGAAGGAATGGAAATTAGGAAAGAGGAAAACTGAAAAGGATGATGTTGTTGGTATCATGATCTTTTCAACAATGGAACCACCAGCAGAAGATATTGGTCTGCTCGAGGCGTATGTATTAATTTTACTGTTCCAAGTTAACTGCTAATAATTTGAAAATTACTAATTTAAAAGCTGAAGTATTCTGTGTGATAAGTATAAATTTCTGCTCTTCCCCTTCTACATCACCTATGCCTTTTTGATAGAGTTTCCTCCTCTATACAATTCCCATTGTTCAGTCAATTTAAATACATATTCAGAAAAAAAAATCAAGTCACTTTTTGTGCGTTTTTGACCCTGCAGAGAACAGAAGGTTGAAATGTTTAGTAAGTTTACAAAAGCCATGGATGATGGGGTTAAAGAGCTGCTCAGTGTGGGACAGGAACATTGGAAAAGCTGTGCAGGAGGTGGGTATGAAAAGTTTGTTTAACTTTTTATATCTATTCAAAGTCTTTGAAAAATCATTGTGGCAAAATGCTTTGTCTGACCTTAGAATACATGGAATCAGACATACAAATAAAGATCACTTGGCCCAGCTTATGTGGGAAAGAATTGTCTAACTGATTCTCTTCCCTTTATTCTTCCTTCTTAACTCTGTAGTTTTTCACTCCCAAGTTATATATCCAATTATCTTCTGAAAGAAGTTATTGAATCTGCTTCTACCACCCATTCTGACAGTGCATTCCAGTTCATGGCATTACTTGCTGTGTATCAAAGTTTCCTCATTAGCTGGTTCTTTTGTCACTACCTTCATTTTGTTACTATTGGTTCCCATTCTTCTGCAAACAGCTTATTCTTGTTTGTATTACTAAATCCTTCAAAATTTTGAATACTTTCACCATTGAATACTCACTTTAAAAATCCTTGGCTATTAGGAGAATAGTTTTTGTCTACATAATTGAAATATTTTACCTTTGAAACCTGCAGTTCATCGTCATTGACGTCCTTCCTAAAACCTGCTCCTTCTGGGGCCCAACCAGGCCCAACTTTATAAAAAGTTTAATATAACTTCTTTTGGTTTTGTTCTCTGTTCCTCTATTTTCCAAAAGAAAAGCAATCCCATATTCTGTTTTAAACAGCTTTCCTATTTTGACCTACCACCTATAAAGACCATATACCAACAGCCCTTAAGGGCTCTGTTTCTGCAACCCTATTTGGAATAGTATTCCGTTTCTATTAACACTTCTTTTCTACCCTTCTTATCTAAATTTGATAATTTTACTATTCTCTGCATTAAATTTTATCTGGCATGTATCTACCCATTAAACCGTCTATTTTCCTGAAGTGTTTTATTACCCTTTCCATTCTCCTAAAATTATATTTCAAAGGTTTGTTTTATCTCTGATATTTCAAGTTATGTCTTGTGTACAGATACCATAGCTGTTAATATATATCAAAACATGCAGTGATTCCAACACAAATCCCAGAGTCACTAGAATGCACTTTCCTCCAATCTAAGAAAATTAATCACTCAATGCTACTTTCTGTCCGTTAGCCAATATCATTTTCAGGTAGTGTTAAATTCCATGGCTTCAGTTTTGGTATTATGTATCTCTTTACCAAATCTCATTTCAAAGCTTACTTACACAGCATCATTCTTTCTTCCATCTACTCCACTATTTTATGAATGTTAGGTGTACACCATTTGATTGTAACACTTACACTCTAGCAATTATTAATTAACTCATGATTTTTCAAGTAACAATTTCTTTCCAATTATGGTGTCTCAAGGTTTTTCCACCAGCATGTTAGACTAATTGGCCTATACTGCTATACATATCACCCCTGTTTTTTGAACGGGGTGTAGAATTTAAATTCCTTCAGTAGTCTAACACCATTGCACACACCCAAGGAGAATTTCCATCCTTTCTTCCTCAAATGAATTGTAGCCGGAGTAAATAATTTTCTACTTTGTGCTGCCAATCTATTTTAAAGGACCTTTGCTATATCTACTGTCTCCTTCATTATGATATTATCCATACCAAGACTGAAATAAAATATTAATATGGTTTTTCAGCCAAACTCTCTGCCTCCACAAGAATTATGTGGGTCTTTGTATACACACAGAATGCTAAATAACCTCTAACTTGCAACGCTATTCAATTTTCAAATTAAATGAACAGTTTTAAAGTAAAGCAGTTTATAAAACCTGACATTCTCGACACTTTTTCCAGGTACTTTGGAAGCTGGTCTGTTTACTATCAGCATAAATGTTTTGCCATTGTTTATAAGGGATGAATACCTTCTTCCCAGTACAACAACCTGGTCTCCCTTTAAATCTTTTAGCAACTAAGCCACCCAGGTTTGTTGTTTGAATTCTGAGTAGGTCACATGAACCCCTTCTTTCATTATTTTTGTCTTCAAGATATTCCAAAACAATCCTTATAATCTTCTATCTATAATAGTTTGTTTTACACTCCTCTTTCCCATGTCCCTGCATTACACAGTTGTATTCCTTTTCATAATGCTGATTTTGAACTTCTCATGACTTAATACTCTCTCATTTGACCCTCTTTGTCTCACCTTTTATTCTAACTCCTCACTATTCCATTTGTTTTATTTCTCCCTTCTACTCCTTCAGTTTCAGCAACATTTTTGTTCATTTCATAAGGAACCTTGTGCCTTATTCCTTACTTTGCTCTCTGGTCTCATGCTCTTATTCATTCCCTTATTTGAGTTATAGCTTTTTGTTTCATGGTATGGTTGATATCATTTACCTTCTGCCATTTCCAAAAGGGATAGATAAGGTGTCATGTAGAATGTTACTAGAAAAGACATGGTGTTAGTGATAGTATAACTGCTGGACAGAGCACTGGCTCATCTGCTTCTCAATGTCCATCAAATACTACCAGACGCAGCTGAAAATGAAGAAACAGTTTAGGAAAAGCTCAATGTTGAAGAACCAAGAACAAAGTTCAAGAGCCAAGCAGCTACTGAACTGCTAACAATATCTTCACCAAAATCTCCAAAGTTCATTCTAATGGAATGGACGAAATCTGGAAAGAACTGAAAACAGCCATTTAGTAACCATTGGCTACGAGACTAGGAAACTCCCAAAACTTGTTTGTTGAGAATGACCATATCGTCCAAGTCCTCATTGACAAGAACAGGAAAGCTCACCAGAACCTCTGACTGAGAAAGCTAAGGAGCTGTAACTCCATGGCCGACAGCATGACACCTGCATTTTTTTCAGTGCCACCAAGGCAATATATGGACCCAACACCCTTTGCTTCAAACTGTTACAGAGAAAGGAAGACACCCTTTTGAGAGACAGCAAAAAAAAATCAGCCTTTTAATGGAGTAAACACTTAAATTCCTAAAGTGTGATACAATCTACCATGCGGATGTGTTTGAGGAAATCCCCCAATTTACCATCAAATGTGAGCTCTGACTTCCACCTAGTGTGGCAGAAGTTGAAGACTCTATGAGACACTTGAAGAATGGAAAAGCTGTAGGAGTAAGAAGAATTTCTCCTGAAAATCTGGGACAAAGAAGGTATCCCTGCTGCTCTCTGGGATGCTACCATCATCACAGTGTTCAATAAAAGGAGACAAAGTAGACAGTAGAAACTATCAAGGAATCTCAAATTCTCTATCCCTGGGAAGATCATCACCCAAATCATTGCTAGGTTCCTTCTCCCAGACTCTGAGGATATCCTGCCTGAAAGCTAGTGTGACTTCTGACCAAACTGCGGAACTACATGCATGATTTTTACAGCTTGGCAACTTCTAGAGAAATACCAGGATCAACACTTACGTGGCCTTCATCGACCTGACTGAAGCTTTGACTTGGTGAATCAGTAAGTACTGTATTTGAGTCTGTCAAAGGCTAGTTATCCAGTGAAATTCATCAATATCCTTTATCTCTTCCATGACCAGATGTTGCCATTGGTCATCACTGACAGTAATATGATAGAATCCTTTGAGGACAAGGCATGGTCAAGCAGGGATGTGTCATCGTTCCCACTCTTTTTTCCATCTTTGCCACCATTTTTCATCTAGTTAACAACAAGCTTCCCAGTGGTGTGGACATTGAAAGTTTTCCATCTATCCTGTAGTCAATCTCAACCGGTTGAAATCCAAGAAGAAAGCAACGCCACCACACTTGTGGAACATCAGTTTGCAGATTACAATGTCATCTCTGCACTCTGAAGAGAATCTTCAAGTCTTACTCAATGCCTTTGTGGAAGAATATTGAAATATTGGTCTCAGCCTCAACCTCAAGAAGACAGAAATCCTTTACCAACCCATCCCAGGTCAAGTTCTGGTCCATCCGTCCATTAAAATCAATGGAGAAATCCTCTCAAATATGGAACGTTTCCCCTACTTGAAAAGCTACCTGTCACCTGAGGCCGACATTGATATGGTGGTTCAACATCACAACCATATTGCAAGGGCCACCTTGCACATGTTCAATGACCATGACACTTCTACTAATGTAGAGATCTTTGTGTATAAGAGAGTCATTTTTCTGACTCTTCTTTATGATGCCAAAACTTGAACTACCTAAAGATAGTACCTGAAGTCCCTCGAAGTACCATCAATGTTGTTGGAGACAGATTTTCTGCATCAGCTGGGAGGACCGGCGTACTAACATCATTTTTTTGAAGCAGCTAATAGCACCAGAACTGAGGCAATGATGATCTGAAACCAACTTGCCTGGACTGGCCATGTGATTAAGATACTGGCATTGAGTGTCAAAGGAAATCCTCTTCATCCAGCTCAAAGGAGCTGGACTGACAGGAGGGCAAAGGGAGTATTATAAAGACTCCCTGAAGGCTTCCCTGGTGAAATGCAACATGCATATCAGTGCATAGGAGACCTTCAAGTAGAAGAAATTGACTTGGATGAAATTCTTGTAATAAGAGACACAATTCGTAGAGAGCCCTTGATTACATGTTGAAGGGTGGAGAAAGGAATGTAAATGATCTCCAGTTCAAGAACCAGTTCTGTATCTTGGAAACACCTGCCAAAAGTGTGGTTGGAGATGTGGCTTGAGGGTTAGGTTCAACAACCACACAATGACCCACCGAACCCATGACCAGTGACACAGAATCTCAGGTGGACAGTCATACTCGTTAGAGTGATTGCTCCCACCGATAGTGATAGTATATTAGACTGGATAGAGGATTGGCTAACCTACAGGAAACAGTGTCAGAATATGTGCACCATCTTCAGGATGATCGATTCTAATGGAGTGGCATAGAGATCAATGCTAGGGTCTCAACTATTTACAATATGTATGAAGGACAGGGTGTATTGTTGCCAATTTGCTGTTGATCAAGAGAGCAAAGGTGGAAAGCAATTTGTGAAGAGGGTCTCAGGAGTCTGCAGAGGGATATAAATAAATACAGTGAATGGGGGGAGAAAAATTTGCAGATCGACCGTAATGTGGGTAAATGTGAAGTTTTCCACTTTGATAGAATCACAGGATTATCATGATGCAGAAGGAAGCTTTTTGGCAAATTGTGACTGGATTGGCTATCTGACTGAACATTTATTTAGTTCCATTTTCTTACCTTCTCCTCATAATGCTAAATATTGTTCATTTTCAAATAACCACTAATTCCCTTCCAATGCCTTGAACCTCTTTCCACCGTATTATCAGGTAGTGTATACAAGACTCCAACCATTTGCTGCATTAAAAAGCTTATCCTCAGCACTTGTTTTATGAATGACTTTTAATTCTGTGCCCTCTTATTTATCCTTTCCCAAGTGGGAATTGTTTCTCTCTCTTTGCTCTGAATCTCTCATGATCTTGACTATTTCTATCAGATCTCCTTCTTTGCTCCAATTTTCTGATCTATCATCATAACTCATGTTTCTCATCCTTTGAACCATTCTTGTAAAACTCCTGCACCGTCTCCAATGTCTTTACATCCTTCCTTAAAGCAATGCACCCAGAACTGGCCACAGTGCTTTAAATGATGTTGAATTAGTATCTTGTATAAGTTCAATATGACTTCCTTAACTGTCCTGTATGCCTGTATCAGTAAATGTAAGCTTTATTAACTGTTCTCTCTATCTGTCCTGTCAGTTTTAATTAATGTATACACTTAGGTTCATCCACTCCCACACTGTTTTACATTTGTACTGTACCCTTTGTTTTGTATTGTTGCTTCATGTTCCTCCTACCAAAATATATCCCCCCTTATTTGTCTACAGTGAACTTCATCTGCCACCTGTCTGCCCATTCCACTAACTTGTCCAAAGTCTTATACTACCTTTCTCACAGTTTACAATATTTCCAAGTTTTATACCATCCACTAGTTTTCAAATTGGTGTCATATATAGAGTCATAGTACAGCACGGAAACAGACCCTTCGGTCCAACCCGTCCATGCCGACCAGATATCGTAACTATTTCGCCATTTCGCTCTAAACCCTTCCTATTCATATACCCATCCAGAGGTCTTTCAAAAGTTGTAATTCTACCAGCCTCAACCACGTGCTCTGGTAGCACATTTCATACTCTCACCACCTTCTGTGTTAAATAGTTGCCCCTTAGTTCCATTTTAAATATTTCTCCTCTCACCCTAAACCTATGCCCTCTAGTTCTGGACTCCCCAACCCCAGGGAAAAGACTTTGTCTATTTATCCTATCCATGCCTCTCATGGTTTTATAAACCTCTATAAGGTCACTCTTCAGCCTCTGACGCTCCAGGGAAAACAGCCCCAGCCTGTTCAGCCTATAGCTCAAATCCTCCAACCCTGGTAGCATCTTTGCAAATCTTTTCTGAACCCTTTCAAGTTTCACAACATCCTTCCAATAGGAAGGAGATGAAAATTGCATGCAATATTCTAAAAGTGGCCTAACCAACGTCCTGTACAGCTGCAACATGACCTCCCAACTCCTATACTCAATGCTCTGATCAATAAAAGAAAGCATACCAAACGTCACCTTCACACTCTTATCTACCTGCAACTCCACTTTCAAGGAACTATGAACCTGCACTCCAAGGCCTCTTTTGTTCAACAACACTCCCCAGGACCTTACCATTAGGTCTGTAAGTCCTGCTCTGATTTGCTTTTCCAAAATGCAGCACTTCACATTTATCTAAATTAAACTCCATCTGCCACTCCTCAGCCCATTGGCCCATTTGATCAAGATCCCTTTGTACTCTGAGGTAACCTTCTTTGCCGTCCACTACACCTCCACTTTTGGTGTCATCTGCAAGTTTACTAACTATACGTCACATCCAAATGATGAAAGGCAGTGGATCCAGCACCGATCTTTGTGGCACATCATTGGTCATAGGTCTCCACTCTAAAAAGCAACCCTCCAGCACCACCTTCGAGGCAGTTCTGTATCCAAATGGTTTGTTCTGTCTGTATTCTGAGATCTAACCTTTGCTAACCAGTCTACCATGAGGAACCTTGTTGAGTGCCTTACTGAAGTCCATATAGATCACATCCACCATCCCTAAGATCTAGGAATCATAAATGTGTAACAGGAATACAAAGATCCCAATGCTGACCCCTGGGAGATTCCACTTCCAACCTTCCTCCAGCCTGAAAAACGTTTATAACGAATACTGCTTCCTGTCTGTAAACCAATTTTTTTTAATCCATGTTATTACATTCTCTTTTATTCCAAGAGCTCTGACTATCCTTGCAAACTGTTGTGTGGCACTGTGAAATGCTTTCCCACATGTCAACAGAACTGCTTTCATCAATCTTTTCGATTAACTTTTTTTCCAAAAAAACCTTCAGATTAGCGAAACATAATTTTCTCTTGAGAAATTGATGCTGGCTGCTCTGAATTCACCCACATCTTTCCATGTGACTGTTAATTTTGAACTTGCTTATTGATTCTGGAAATTTGTTCACTACTAAAGTTGAATTTACTTGTCGATAGTTGCTTGGGTATTGTTGCGGCCTATTTTTGAACCAGGTCAATGTTTGCAATTCTCCACTGCCAAAAAAAGGCTGACAAATTATTGCCAGTGTCTTTGCAATTTCTATTCCTCCTTCCCTCAGTATTGTTAGATGCAGCTTGTCCAGTACAGGCACCTCGTCATTTATAAGTAGACCGGTCTGGCCACATCTGCAGAGAGAAACAGTTAATATTTCAAGTCCAACATGACTTTTCTTTGTAATTGTGTTTCTCTCTCCACAGATGTTGCTAGATCTGCAGAATTTCTCCAGCACTTTCTCTTCTCATCTTCAATCTCTGGCATCCACAGTACTTTGCTTTCATTTAAGCACAGAAAACCAGCCAATTCCTCCTCATTGATATTGCACCTTTCCAGTGACTGAATTTCTTCCCTTTACTATGGCCTGTGTTGCATCCCCTTGCTAGCTAAGACATATGCAAAGTATTCACTAAAAGTCTAAGCCAAGCCTCCATTTAAACCACTACTCTGCCCTAATCCTCATTTTACCATCGTTTTACTCTTTACATGTAAAGAAGACTTTGGAATTCTCTTCACGTTACCTTTCAGTCTCTTCATAGCACCTCTTCCTTTTTTTATTTATTTTTTTGCCCACCCCTCTAAACCTTCTCAGTTCAGCCTGGTTCTTAATTGTATTTTCTACTTGACAGCTGTCATAAATACACTTTTCTTTATAATTCCTCCTTTAAAAGCAATAAAAAATTGAATTTGATGTACATGGGAGAGAGAATCCTTCAATATAGGAAAATCTGGGTGCCCTGGTACACAAATCTCAAAACGGGGGAGAGTAATGGTATTACTGATTGGTTATTAATCCACAAATTGAGCTAATGTTCTGGGCACCTGGGTTTGAATCCCACCATGAGTAGATGATGGAATTTGAAATAATTTTTTAAAAAATCTGAAATGAAGAATCTACTGATGACCGGAAACCATCGGCGATTGTCGGAAAAACCGATCAGCCTCACTAATGCCTTTCAGGGTAGGAAATCTGCCATTCTCATCTGGTCTGGTCTTCATGTGATTCCAGTTCCCAGCAGTGTGGTTCACTCTTAACTGCACTCTGAAATGGCCTTGCAAGCTATTCAGTGATTGATAGAACTACAAAGTCTCAACAAAGAAATGAAACCAAATGGACTACCTGGCGTTGACCAAGGCACCAGGAAAGAAACAGCACTGTCAACACTGCAAAGTTCTTTATACTAATATCTGGGGCTAGTGTCAAAATTGAGGGAGCTATCTCACAGACTAGTCAAGCAACAGCCTGACGTAGCCATGCTCGCAGAATCTTACCTTACAAACAATGTCCCAGACATTGCCTCCATCATCCCTGGATATGTCCTAGACCCAGCACAAGTGGCAGCACCATGATATACAGTTGTGAGAGAGTTGCCTGGAGTCTTCAACATTTAAGTACTGTTAATGGAAGACATGAAAGTCCAGCTGTGATAATATCAGTAAGCGTGTACTTTAAATATTGTAACTGTACCTGCATCTCCCACTTCCTCTGGCAGTCACTCTATACAAAATGTGTGTTGTCTTGAACAACAGATCAGATCTAAGCTCTGCAGTCCTGCCATGAAGGAATGTTGGTTGACAATTAAATGACTCGCTGGAGGAGGAGCGTTCATCAATGTAGGAAAAGCCCAGCACATCAATGCAAAACATAAGGCTGAAGTTTTCAATCAGAAGTGCAGAGTGGATGATCCATCTCTGTCTACCCCAGTGGTTTCCCAACATCTCAGATACCAGTCTTTAGCCAATTCAGTTAATTTCACGTGATATCAAGAAATGGTTGGGGGCACTGAATACTGCAAAGTTGATGGTCCTTGACAACATTCTAGCAACGATACTGAAGACTTGCAATAAGAGTGACCACAAACAACAATTTACACCAACTCTGTCCTATGTTCTATCTCTATTGAACAAATCATTCCTGAAGAAGGGCTCATGCCCGAAATGTCGATTCTCCTGTTCCTTGGATGCTGCCCGACCTGCTGTGCTTTTCCAGCAACACAATTTCAGCTTCAGTCTTAAAGTGGCAAGTTCAACAGCTGTGTGAAAACGCTGTCTCTTTTATGCCCTTCAACTTCAACTTCAATCTGTAAGCATGTGTTCCATTTGTACTGGTTTTTAAAGGGAGTTCGCTTATTGGGACTGTTGTGTATATTTGGAACAGCATAATTAAGTCTAGTTGGATAGGCTGAGTTCTGTAAGAATTCTTTATTCTGTTCTTAGTGTTTCATTATGTAATTTTGTGAATAAATTTTTGTCGGTTTTAAAATCTAGTAGTCAACCTAACTATCTTACTCCAGCTAATGTACACATACCGAAACAAATTGCAAAGTTATGGTTTGGGGCTGCCTGCTTAAGAATGTTTTGAGTGGTCTGGTCTAGTCCATAACACAAGTTATTAGAGTGCATATTGTATGTGGTACACACTACCATCATTGTGTCTTAGTGGGAAAGGGAGTGACTATTAAAGGTAGTGGATTGGTATATCTTAGTGTTGTGCTTAGTGTTGTTTGGATCGCACACATCCAGAATATTCCATCCTGACTTGTGCCTGATAAATGGTAAAGAGACTTTGAGAAATCAGGAGGTGTGTTACTTTCCTCATATTTCAGAAGCTAGGAAATCTCTACATCAGGCTCCTACTTGTCAACTACAGCTCCATCTTTAACATTATAATCCCAACCTAAGTCTCAGCTTTACCCTCTGCAACTGGATCCTCATCTTCTTGACACAGATTGCAATCAGTGAAGATAGACCGCAGGACTTCCTCCATGATCTTGAATATCGTGCCCAGCAAGGATAGGTAGCTCCCCTACTGTACTCCCTTTACACTTACAACTGTGTGGCCAAATTTCATGCAAATGTCAAATTTTGCAAGTTTGCCAACAACACCATTGTAGGCCACATATCAAACAATGATCTCAAACAACAGGAAGGAGATAGGGCTTGGTGTTGTGGTGTGACGATAACAATCTCTCTCTCAATATCAGCAAAACAAAAGAACTGACCATTGATTTCAGGAAGAAAGGAGGAGGACACTCCTATCTACATCAATGGAGCTGAGGTACAGGGTTAAGAACATCAAGTTCCTCGGAGTGACAATAACTGTTGTGGACCTCTCATGTAGATGTGATGGTCAAGAAGGCATGACAAAGCTTCCTCTTCCTTAGATGGTTTAGGAAATTCAGTATATCCATAAAGAACTTCAACTTTTGCACCACAGAAAGCATTCTATCTGGGTGCATAATGGCTTGGTATGGCATCTGCTCTACCCAGGACCTGAGGAAACTGCAGAAAGTTGTGCATATCACCCAGACCATCACGGAAGCTAACCTCTCCTCCACAGACTTCATGTACACTTCTCATTGCCATGGAAAGACTGCCAATATCATCAGACCCCTTCCACTCCGGTAATACTCTCTTCCAACCACTTCAGTCAGGCAGAAGATACAGAAGCTTGAACACGCATACAGGTTCAAGAACGGCTTCTTCCCTCCTGTTATTAAATTGCTGAATGGATTCTGTAATTTTAAATCTAATGTTGATCTTTCTTTTGTCAACCTCCTATACAATTGTACCTCACCCATTATGCCTCACTCTGTCTAAGCACCCTATAATCTAAATGTCTTCATATGTTGTAATCTGCCTGTATTGCTTGCAGAACAAACCTTTTCACTGTACTCAGATACATGTGACGACAATAAATTAAATCAAATGTCTTTGTAGCCATAATATTTATACAGGTAGTACAATGAAGTTTCTGGATAATAATAAACCCTAGGATGTTGATCGTGTTGTAATACCATTGAATTTTGGGGGGAGATGGTTAGATTATTTCTTACTGCCACTCATTAGCCCAAACCTGGAATATGTCCTGGTCTTATTGAATATGGACACAGACTGCTTTAGCATCTGAATTGTCGCCATTGAATGTATGCAAACATCGATGAATATCCTCCCTTCTGAACTTTATCATGGAGGGCAGGTCACTCCAAGCAGCTGACAATGGTTGGGCCTAGACACTAGTCCAAGTGTGATATGTTGGGTCTGAGATCATTGACCTCCAACAACTATAACAGTCTTCCTTTGAATTCAGTCTGACTCCAACCAGTAGAGATTTTTCCCCAGATTCACATTAGCTCTAGTTTTACTAAAGCTCCTGATGCCGCACCTAGTTAAATGTTGCCTTGATGTCAAGAATTGTCACTCACCTCACTTCTGGAGTTCAGCTTTATTGTTCATGTTTAGATCCAAGCTATAATGAGGGCATCTGCAATTGTGACCACAGAAACAGGAGTTGAATTTGAAGAAGTTAACTGTCGCCTTCCTTTCTCTACCCCAATCTCCTGACCCCTTTCTCTTCTTTCTAGTCCTGCCACTTCTTTCTGCCCCTCCTTCCTGAACTACTTTTTCTCCTCCCAGACAACCCTTTTCTTTTCCTTTCTTGCCCACCACCCCTCCTCTTTTTGGCCTCTCTTCCATTCACCCAGCTCCCCATCTGCTACCCTTGTCACTTGTAATGCCAAGATTACAGGCTTTTTAAAAAAAAAACGATTTTGTGATCCGTATGTCAATAATGTATTTTTTAATCATTTTGTTTATCTCTACCCATATCCATCTGTTTCTCCATCTATATTTATTTCCACTTCTTCCTGTTGTTCACGTATCTCTTTTGTTGTCCTCTGCTGCAAAACCAGCTACTGGAAGTGAACAAGTGGCTTTTGATGGAATCCTACTGTTAACGGACTTCTACTCTACAGCTGCCCACCTTGTAAAATAAGGTTCGGAATTGAATCTGGGCAAGTGTGAGCACTATACCATTTCCTGCCACTTTAGTCATCATGAATAGATGTTGTCAGCTTAGTTTCCACTGTCATCCCCTGTGGCTTATCATTTTCTGTAGTGTAATGGAAAATGTCTGAAGCAGAGAATTTTGTAGTAAATATTTCTCTGATCTAACTATTTTAAGAAATAAACGCATTAAATAATGTGTATGCTTTGTTCAAATTCTTGAAGTTAAATTAATTGCTTTGACAGTGTTGCTAGGAGGAGATTTTATTTTGTAAGTCTTTTTGTCAGCTAACTTTTGATATAGTTACCACTGTACCTTGCAAAAAATCCATTTGAGCAAATTTACTGTCCATAATCAAGGAAGAGTAGGACCGAAATCAGATAGATAAGATCTGTGAAATACATTAAAGCTGTCTGTTTTATATATTGGTCTTGATTATGTTTCTGCTCTTGTATATCCATCTGCATCCCTCACCACCTGAAGCCTGGAGGAAGAACGCCTTATCTTCTGCCTCGGAACACTTTAACCCCAAGGCATCAATGTGGACTTCACTAGTTTCCTCATTTCCCCTCCCCCTACCTTACCCCAGTTCCAACCTACCTCAGCGCCATCCTCATGACCTGTTCTACCTGCCAATCTTCCTTCCCACCTATCTGCTTCACCCTCCTCTCCGACCTATCACCTTCATCTCCACCTTCATCCACCTATTGTACTCTAGGCTACCTTCTCCCCAGGAGCAGGAAAATTGATGTTTCAGACAAAAGCCCTTCATCAGCTTTTACCCGAAACGTCGATTTTCCTGCTCCTCAGATGCTGCCTGACCTGCTGTGCATTTCCAGCACCACTCTGATCTAAACTCTTGTTTCCAGCATCTGCAGTCCTCACTTTTGCCTACCTTCTCCCCAGCCCCACCCCCCTCCCATTTATCTGTCCGTCCCGGAGGCTCCCTGCCTCATTCCTGTTTAAGGGCTTTTGTCCGAAACGTCTATTTTTCTGCTGCTCAGATGCTGCCTGACCTGCTGTGCTTTTCCAGCACCACTCTAATCTAGACTTTGATCTTCAGCATTTGCAGTCCTCACTTTTATCTACCATCCTGCAGTTGAACTTAATTAGGAAAGATGGATTGTATTTTTTTTTCTAAATGACAAGATGTTAGATAGGAACTATGTTTTGAGTAGAATAATTTTGGGATCAAGTACAGAAATCAGTAAAAGCTAGTAGACCTACTCAGGGCAAAGAAAAAGAGGTGCAATTTGTATTTTGAATGTTAGGTCGTCTGGCTGGAACCCATCTGAAATCAGCCTGGGTAGGACACCTCGCGAAGAATAGGTTTGGCCTTGGGGTGTGAGGAAAGTGCAATGTGCATTCAACAGAATTATATTCAACAGAGTTATATTCAATGGCTTAACTTAAGAAGACATGCTGTATTTAGTAGGCTTGTGTTTTTTTAACCTGGAACATATGGTGATATTATGTGACTTGTTCATGATGATCAATGGTGTTATTGGTGGTTTGAATGAGCAAATAAACTGCTCCCTCTGGTGGAGAAATCCAGACCAAGGGCATGTATTGTCAAAATGGAGAGATTGAACTTTCAGGTGCAGTGTCAGAAGTACTTCACATCAAGGATAATGGAGTCGTCAAAGTTTTTGAAGCTGGATCAATTGAAAATTTCAAAACTGAGTTTTTTTTTGGAAAACAGATTACAAATAAGGTGAGTAAGTGGAGTTAAAGTACAAGCTAGCTCTGATCTAACTGAATTCCTGAAAAGATTCAAGGAGTTAAATTGCCTACTTCTGTTCCTACTACAATTGGTGTTGACTGATTGCTTTTAAGATGCAGAAATGATCATGTTCTGTGCTGATTGTGTTCTGTTTTTTCTTGAAAGCACTGCCTAAAGAATATCAGAAGATGGGAAAAGCTATGCAAAACCTTTCACAGGTTTTCGCAACCAGTGGTTATGAAGGTAATGTGCTATGTTTCAGGGTAGTCTTTTGTATGCACCTCTAGCTTATTACAGAATTCAGGAAATCTTATAAAGGAAGTTTCAAGCAGTTGCAAATCATTGCTATAACCCTGCTCAATTGTGGCACAATGGTCATTGCTATGTTGTAATTCTCTTCATGCAATCACTCCAGTGCATCCGTCACACTTCAAACAAATGTATCCACTTGGTTATTCTTGGATTTTTAATACCGTATTTCATTTTGGGTCCTTGTTCTCGTTCCTTTGGAAATAGTGCCAAGTTAGTACATTTTGTAAATGATGACACAATATGTAAATATATATTGATTTATATAACTATAAATTGATTTTTATTTCAAGGATCTCTTACTTTCAGTCTAGGTAAATTTAGTTCTTGGCAGGATTGTGTTTAAAAAAAATTCCACCTATTACTGAATTTTTAAAATGATATATATGTGTGTGTAACTTGGTTAAAATTTGATGAGTACAGCTGAAGAAGGGTTTATCACAAAAATAAGTATTTTGAACCTGAGAGTAACCTGATTTTGAATTTTTGAAATGATTGAAAAATAGACAAAGCTATTTTCCATTTGATTTGTCATGCAGTTGCCTGTTTCTGAGTAAGCGTTTTTTAAAAAAAACTAAATTTGAAACTTTACTATACTTGTCTATTATTGTCCTTGTGTCAAAAGAATCAGGTTTTTTTTAAGCCTGTAAATTAGAGGAAACTCCCAATAGTGATTAATATATTCTGTGGTTGTGACCAACTATGCATTATATGACCTCATCTGGTGCAATGTTTTTTTTTAAACTATTGCAAGAGTTCATGGAAACTCAGTTTGTGTTTAAAATTCCACAATCTTTTTTGCACCAGTTATGCAGATGTCAGAGGAACTGTGTAAAAAAAGAAGTTCAGTCAAGTGGAAACTGAAGATCTTTGTCATTAGGAAGTTACCTTTTTGTTGGGAATTTATTTCCTTGTAAAACGTATCTATCATAACATTTGCTGTATAATCGGGCAAAGGATTCAGTTGTTGATTTGTGTTTCAGGTGAATCCATTTTGACAGATCCTTTAACTGAAGTAGGAAAGACATTTGAAGAAATTGCCAGCATCTTTGCAGAACAGGTATTTGAGTAGTTTGTGTCTGAGTATGAATAGTTGTATTGAAGAAGTAAAATGCTACCTAAAATTGATAGTAACAGTAGACTGTAAGAATGTGATATTAAAACACTCAACAGTAGTCATTTTTAGAAAAGAAAACGAAAAAAGAATTTCTGGTAATGTGCAGTGCTCCTGTGGAATTCAGGCATTACCACAAAGGTTGTGAAGCAAAGGACTGAATAGTAGAAGATTTGTTCAGATTTGCCTTTTTTTTTTGTTTTGCATTATTGATGTATTTGTAATGCTGCAAAGGTCTGCCTCACTGAGGAGACAATAGGAATAATTGACTTTTTGGCATGTTACAATAATTGAAATTGAAATGATGAAATCTGAGTGCAAATGCTGTTTTTAATGAGAGATGTGTTATGTAAATATGTGATATAAACTTGTGTTTTCAACAGCCTAAAAAGGACTTGCATTATCTGATGGAAACAAACCAAGAGTACAAGGGATTACTAGGATGTTTCCCTGATATCATTAGTGTGCATAAGGTAAAAAAAATTCACTGCAGATTTTTTGTCCTTAATTAGATGGCAATAAAAATATGGATAAATGAAATTAATTTGAAGCAAAATATGGATTATTTAAAAACTATTGCGTAAAAGATCTTTTAAACTGTCTGTTCGAAGTCCTGTGGGTTGATACTGTACAAACTAATTGATCATTGAGTCAATAGAGGAGTCCAGAGATATTTATAACAGGCAAAGAATGGAAGACATGCTTAAAGAGCCATTGTGGGCTGGATTTTAGCCTAAGCTAACAGAATGATGTGCTTGACCACCAAACCACTCTACTATCTTTTAGTAGAAACTAGCATTTCAGCATGGATTAATTTAGTTAAAAATCACATAACACCAGGCTATAGTCCAACAGGTTTACTTGGAAGCACTAGCTTTCGGAGCGCTTCCAAATTAAACCTGCTGGACTATAACCTGATGTTGTGTGATTTTTAACTTTGTACACCCCAGTACAAAGCTGGCACCTCCAAATGTGGATTAATTTATATTGCGTCAATTAAATTTAAATAAATTCATGACTTCTCTCTGAAAATGAGAAACAAAGATTGGGATTGTTTGTGAGTCTCGAATCCTGAACAGAAGCAGTCACTCATTGTGACCTTTGCTTGGGTGTCCCTTTAACTGGCCTGGAGACAGGCTTGACATTCATTTAAGGATGATAGCTGTCTCTTGCAGATAGAGGACCAATCAAAGACCTTGCAGCTTGAAAGGGGCAGCAGCTGCAATCAAAGCTAAGTGTCATCTTTCAAATATTTAAAAATCTCAAATAAAAAAATGGAACTTGCAGTCAGACAGCCACTGTGGGGAGGAGCTATTATGGTGTAGGAAGGAGAGATCTTCTGTAGGGAGGTCGGAGACTGTTCCTGCGCTTAAGTAAATTTTGGGGCGGCACGGTGGCTCAGTGGTTAGCACTGCTGCCTCACAGCATCAGGGTCCCAGGTTCAATTCCAGCCTCTGGTGACTGTCTGCGTGGGTTTCCTCCGGGTGCTGCAGTTTTCTCCCACAGTCCAAAGATGTGCAGGTCAGGTGAATTGGCCATGCTAAATTGTTTATAGTGTTAGGTGCATTAGTAAGAGGGAAATGGGTCTGGGTGGGTTCCTCTTCAGAGGGTCATTGTGGACTGGTTGGGCCGAAGGACCTGTTTCCATGCTGTAGGGAATGTAATCAAATCTGAAGTGTCTCTAGGCTTGCCTGGAACTATGGCACTCGCTCTGCCACCTCAGGATACCTAAATGTGCCTTCATGCCCACGAGAACCTGGAAGCTGGCTGGAGAATCCCAGCTGCCTTTCTTTAAATGTTTTTCAGTGACTTGTAATGAGCGGTGTGGCTTCCAGTCACATTGCCGGCTGGTAGCCCAGTGATCCGAAGTGGGATGAGGCCAGGGAATCTGCCCGCTGGTGCAGCTTTTCTTTTGGGCCTCTAATCTGCCTCCTCCTCCAACTTCTGCAGGTACTTGAAATCCAACGCATTGTTTCAGATTCACCAGTTTTGGTAAGTGGAAGGGCAAGTCCTTTTTAGGACACTATGTCTTCCAGTTTTTTTTTAGGTAAAGCCTTGGATCAGAATTAGAAATAACGGGGAAACTGATACAAATCATTGATTTTGGCCATATGCCTTCAAACATTCACTGAAATAGTATCCATGTTGAAGGTTTTGAAGAGAAATTTTTAAAAATACTGGATGCTACACCAGGCAGCAAGGTCACAGAGTGGTTAACACTGCTGCCTCATAGCACCAGCAACATGGTTTGTTTTTAGCCATTGGTGTCTGTCTATATGGAGTTTGCACATTCTCCCTGAGTCTAGATGGGTTTCTCTGGGTGCTCTGTTTTCCTCTCTCAGTCCAAAGGTTTAGATGGAGTGGCTATGCTAAATTGCTCCGTAGTGTGCAGGCTGTGTGGGTTAACTATGGTGAATATGCCTGTAACTGCACATGTGGGATTTCGTTGGCCCAAATGGCCTCTACCTGCACTGTTGAGATTCTATGATTCAATGCACATGAACAGGGAGTTTTAAGAAGTTGCTCAAATTTTTTGATAAAGACAGAAGGAGCAAATCTCCTTGGTCACTGAGTTGGAAACCTGGGTGGAGTCACAAATTTGAAAACCAGAAGAGCTATTTGGCATGATCTGTGGAAGGAGAAACAGGGCTAATTGAGTGAATTTGACTGACTCTTGCGGTTTGGGGTGAGGCATTAAAATCACTGTGCAATTTACTGATTGTGGTGTCTGGGACATGCTGTAAGGAAACAGGCAACTTTTTTTTTTTATTATGTCCAGGAGTGCTGTTATACAAAATTTAATATTTTCTCCTCATCCATGGTAATTTCCAACTATTAACCAAGGCATTATGGTCATTGACAGTGTAATCTTGTCAACATTTTGTTGTTAGTCTCTGTCATGTCAGATGGTCATGAGCTATAGTGAAATAATCACCTTATTGCAGCCCAGCAGGAGTCAGGGTTGGGGGAGAGATATTTATTGACCTGAGAAATGGGCATCAAAAAGAAAGCAGCTCCCATGGCTCTAATAATTTTCCCAGAAGGGAACTATTGTCTACTTGGACCTGAGAACTTTGCTAGCACTTCCTTGATTTTAATATACCTGTTGTAGACCTGACAGCGGCCCATAAATGACCAATCAGAAAGACTGTGTGGTAAGATTGCTGAGTGGTTCCTACCGGAGGCATGTGTAACCTCAGCTGCTTTTTTGTTTTACTCCAAAGTGAGAATCCCCATGGGTAAAATTCAGGTCAATTAACTTGGCTTGTCTTACCACAGATACTTCTGTATGAACTGAGTATTTCCAGTATTTCTAGTTCCATATCCAATTGTCACCATCAGTATTTTGTGATGGCGTAAATCAGGGTAAAAAGGGAAAGATACGCGTTGAACTGAAGTGCTGTTAGAAAGTCAGTAAAAGAAAGGAGAAACTTGCATTCAGATAGTGTCTTTCATTACCTTAGGAAGTCCCAGTTTGTTTGATAGTCAATTAAGTACTTTTTGAAGCGTTGCTACTATTGTGATGCAGGAAGCATAGGTCCAGTTTGCATACAACAAGATTCCATAGACAGAAATTCATTATTGACCAAATAATCTGAATTAGTGATGTTAGCGGAAGCGTAAATGTTGTCCAGATGCTTGATAGAACTCTCTTGCTCCATTTCAAAGTGGTGCCATAGGATCCATTGGATTTATCTGAAAGGGTTGGTTTAACTTCTCATCCAAAAGAAGACATTTCTGACAGTTCAGCACTCCCTCAATTCAGTACTGGAATCTTGGCCTAGGTTTTTGTGTTGAAGTCTTGAGAATTTGAACATCCAACCTTCTGAAAGTGAATGTTGCCTTCCTGAGAATGGACAGCTGCTCCTGAAATGCAAGATTTCTGGTCTTGTGTTCAAGCAATTGGAAATGCACACTGGACTTGTATTTATTCAGTATACATGAAGTGTTCTATAGCTCTCACATGGCACAGGAATTGCAGGCACAATTTTTAATGCACTTGGCACTTTTTGTTAGCTTGTTTATGTCCTGTGGACCTATTGTCAGTGTTCTTAGCCAGGCCTCAGCAGCCCTAGCAATCTGTTGCATGACAGTTGGTTGAACTGCTGGGACACTCTGCATGCCCTTCTGCATGCTGCTGTCATCGCACTCATAATATTAGATGACTGTTGTTTGAGCTGCAGTGGAGATTATGAAATTGTAGCTGACATAAAATTGAGGTATGAATAGAAGACAATTAGCATACAGTTGTAGAAAGAAAGAACAAACAATGAGGCAGGAAGAAGAACATAGCAAATTATTATGAGAAAAAGAAACAAATTTCTCAAGAAGGGAAAAGTTCAATAGAGCTCCTGGAGGCACTACACAAGTCAGCTTAAAAAGGTCTAAAACCTGGATGGCTGCGTGAATTGCTTGACGATGCTAAAGAGCTGGGCATTTGCTTTGCAGACGAACCGTGAAACAGGGTGTTTATTGATCTCAGTTGAAAAGAAACTGTGGAAAGCTACACCATCATCAGTCATGATCTGAAAAAGAGAGCATTTGTATAGGTGTGACTTGCTAATGACAACTGCGTGAAATGTGGAATTGGAAGCTATTTTTGGATAGAACTCCTGATCTACTATGCACAAATAAAGATCAACATTTTTTAAGCTTGTCAGCATAATTTTCAAGGAGGAATTAGCTATTGTTGGGGCAAAAGGGATCAACAGATATGGGGCAAAAGTGCGAACAGGATGATCCTATAGAATGGTGAAGCAATCTCAAAGGGCCAAATGGTCTACTGTTTCAGTTTTCTATGTTTGTAAATTGTGGAACTTCATTTTTGTGGGGAATAATGTAAATGCTTGTCTTTGTGTAAGGTGTTTCTTTGTTGTTTTTGATTATCTAACATGTACGTTACCGTTTTCATTTGAAGTATCATTTGCCTGTTGATTTATGTGGCTTTTGATTTGTGTTGAAGTTATTGGCTGGTAACTTTTTCATCTGGGGGCTATTCATTAAATTTGAATCTTTTAACATATGGTTTCACCTGCAGGGATTATAACAGGGTTGAGTTGAGTACAGTCAAATGTGTCCAGCATTGCTTAATTATTGTCCTCCATATAACACTATTAATTGGAAGAATTGTAAATATGTAGAACATTAAAATGAATTCTTCTTGTATTTCTTAAGTTGTGCTAAAGTATTCATTTATAGTGTTGGATTAATGCATACTCAGTTTAACATTTCCTCCAATCTGTACAATTAATCACATTTAGTTTGTAATTGTAACCTAATGAAGAAAAACTTAAAAGCTAACAACTATGAATGGTATGTAAATACCTTGTTGGTAGCCTCTGTATGATATTTTGATAAGAGATGTAGCCACGCATTTTCTTTTAAAATAGAATTCTGTTTTGATGGACCTTTTTGGTGTGTTGGATTAGTGGTGCTGGAAGAGCACAGCGGTTCAGGCAGCATCCAACGAGCAGCGAAATCGACGTTTCAGGCAAAAGCCCTTCATCAGGAATAAATCGGGCTTTATTCCTGATGAAGGGCTTTTGCCCGAAACGTCGATTTCGCTGCTCGTTGGATGCTGCCTGAACCGCTGTGCTCTTCCAGCACCACTAATCCAGTATTTGGTTTTCAGCATCTGCAGTCATTGTTTTTACCTTTTTTGGTGTGTTAGCATGTAACAAATGATAGTCAATGACTATCTCCGATAAAAGAGAATCTAACTGTTGCCTCTTGATATTCACTGACATTACTATTGCTAAAATCCCCCACCATCAACATCCTGAAATTATCATTGACCAGGAATGGAACTAGATCAGCCATACTGTGGCTACAAAAGCAGATTAGAAGTTGGGAATTCTACCACAAGTCGGTTATTACCTGACTTCCCAAAGTTTATCCACCATCTGAGACTCAAGTCAGGAGTATAATGGCCTGTTCTCCACTTATCTAGATAAATGTAGCTCCAACTCCAGAAGCCCAAAATCATCCAGAATAAAACAGCTCACTTGATTAACACCTCACCCTCCACCTTAAACATTATTCTCTCCACCACCAATGCCCAGTGGCAGTGTGTACCATCTATAAGGTGCATTGTAGCAGCTCTGTATGGTTTATTTGACTGAGGTTCTAAAATCATGACATGGACTACCTAAAGGAAAAAAGATAGCAGATGCTGGATTGTCACCATCTGCAAGTTCCCCTCCAAGCCGAACAACATCCTGACTCGGAACTGTGTCATCATTACTTCACTGTCAGTAGTGAAAATCCTGGATAAAAACCAAAAGAACTGTGGCTGTGGTAAATCAGAAACAAATGCAGAAGTTGCTTTAAAAGTTCAGCAGGTCTGGCAGCATCTATGCAGAGAAATTAGTTAACGTTTTGGGTCTTGCGACCCTTCCGGACTGCTGAGCTCTTCTAGCAACTTCTGCTTTAGTTTGTGACAATCCTGGCATTCCTTTCCTAGCAGTGCAGAGAGAGTGTACATGGCCTGCAGTTCTTCACTGATGGGCAGCAAATGTTGTCCTAGCCACAGACATCCAAATATGAGGAAGTAATATTTTTAAAATCTTTTTATTTATAATCTGACAATGTAGAGTTTGGTCAGTAATTTATTGACTAAAACTCAGCAGTAAAATTTTCATGTTGATCTGAGAGCAATTGTTACAGGAACAAGTGTAAGTCATCAGCCCATTAAGCTTGTTGCACCATTTAATACAATCATGGCTGATTGAAAGCTTGAATGCCTTTTACCTACATAACCAAAGATTTATCAATCTCTACTTCTAAATAAACTCAGACCCAGCTTTCATAGTCCTCTGAAGAACAGAATTCCAAACATTCACCATTGAGTAAAAACAAAATCTTCTTACATTGGTCTTTAATACCATCTCTTGTTATTTTTAAATTGTGCCCCTGTGTCTAGACTCCAAAGCAAGAGAAACATCTTATTGACTTCTCACCTATATTCATCTCATCTATCCCTTTTAAGAATTTTGTAGGTTTCAATGAGATCACCTTTTTGAGACTTTTAATAGTTTATGTTGATTTTATGAACTTTATGTATGATGCTATAACTTTATTGTTTATGACAGGGAGCTATAGAGAAAGCAAAAGAAGGTGACAAACTGGTTGCTTTGAATAAAGTGACACCACAAGAAAAGAATACCATGGTGAATCGTATTGGAACAATGTCTTATGCATTCCAAGGTAGGTATAGGATCAAAATCTATTTCTAAAAAGTGACTTTGCATATTTTGCATTCATATATACTTTTGATTTTTTCTTTCTTCTGAGGAAGAAAACAGTTTAGAGCCCTTCATAGCAATAATAATAGAAATTTGGGATTCTTGGCTGCTGGCATTAGGTTTACCAACACTGCTTGGAGGCAACAACTTCTAAATGCCTTCTCAATGTTGCTGCATTTACATTAATTGCTTTGGACCCCTATAACTGAGTGTTGTCTCTTGTGGATTCACATCAGCAGCCATTGTGCCTGAAGTTCAAAAAACGAGGAGGATACTAATGAGCAGGCGAAGGAGAAAATCAGTGCATCCAATTCACTTCAAGACCTTTTTGATATTTGTAATATTAAAATAATATTTACCTTACTCATACTAAGGTATGAGTATTTTTATTTTATTTATTGTCACATGGAATAGAATCCCTATAGTGTGGAAACTGGCCATACATCCCAAAAACGTCCACACTGACTCTCAAGATTATCCCATCCAGACTCACCCCCTCCCCCCCCCCCCCCCCCCCCCCCCCCCCACTCTACAACCCTGCATTTTCCATGGCTAGATGATGTAACCTACACATCCCTGAACACACTATACGGGTAATGTAGCATGGCCAATCCACCTAACCTGCACATCTTTGAACTGTGGGAGGAAACCAGAGCATCTGGAGGAAACCCATGCAGACACAAGGAGAATGTGCAAACTCCAAACAGACATTCGCTGGAATTGAAACCAGGGCCCTGGTGCTGTGAGGCAGCAGTGACAACCACTGAGCCACCATGTTTCCAGGGGCGCATGTACCATGATACTATGAAAAGTATTATTTTGCGTGCTATACAGGCAAATCATATCTTGCATAAGAACATCATTGTAATAGAACAGAATTCAGAGAAGGTGTAGAGAAAGATCAGTTCTAGTATATGTGAGGTCTGTTCGTAAATCTGACAACAGTGGGGAAGAAGCTGTTCTTGAATTTGTTGAGATGTGTTTTCACATTTTTGTATCCATGTATTCCAAACTGTTGCAGCCCTGCATCCAAGCATTTTCCTCCTTTTCTTCCATTTTTTTCCTTCGAACGAAAATCATTGTTTTCCAGTTTTAGTTCATTGTTCTCTACCAATGGAAATAGTATTTCAGAGTTTACCCACAGTGAAGTCAACTCACCCATTTACTGACTGCACTTCTCAGTGTCACTTCCACTAACCATCTTGCTGCTGATCCTGGCAGTATGGAAAATGGTAGTCCCCATGTCCAACCATTCCTTCTGCTTTACTTGACCCCAGATTCCCAAATGTACATCCACAGTCTTTGCTTTTTCTAGTGCTCGGTTTTTAATTCTCCCAAGATACTACTCTCCATTCCCCCTGACTTTCTTCTTCTCTGCTGTAATTTGGTTCATGGCACTCATGAGTTCTGAGATTCCCTGAATGGATTCCTGACCATTCTGATACTTGACTCTTCCAATCCCTGTTCACTTTGCTGCACAAAGTCCTGGCTGTCTCCAGTGGTGACCATGTGATGCCCCTGAGAGATTTAACTGCAGCCAGGATCATGACCAGTTTGGGGAGAGGACAGTTGGAGGCTGGGGAAGTGATGGTGGTGGTGGTGGTGATATGTCACTGGGGGAAATTTACATGGCTGATCTCTTGGACTGCTGGAAGGGACATTTTGAGAGGTAACCTTCATTTGAGAAACATTTGGTTGTTCTGATGTTTGGGAACCCTCTTGATACGGATTGGCCCTAGGAAATAGGCATAAAAGAAAAATACATCTTGATTCATATTTCAATTTTGCTACTTTAATCTGAAGTGTGAAACTTGATATATACTTTATGTAGCCAACCCAACTTTGTCTGGCACTAATAACATTGTTTAAGGGGATCACTGTTGTACATGGAGGGGAACAAAAATTTTTAATCTAAAGTATTACCCCTCCTGAATTTAAAAAAAAATTAAGATATCTATGCCTGAATGTTACCCCTATAACTTCCAATGGCATTAAAATGTAACTAGAACTTTCTGTTACAGATGTGTCAGGTACTCTGACTTGCTGTTCTGATAATCTCACCACAAAAAGGAGTTTGTCATGGCAGCTTGGGGAAGTGAAAATCTGAGTTGGCCTGCTGTGTGGAAGCGATCTTCCTGCTGATTTGCTTCCTGTCAATGCTCAGTAATGTAGGAATACGAGTAGAGCAACCTGCTGCTTTAGCTTGTTCCCCTATTCTGTTAGATTATGGGTAGTCTGTACCTTTATTCCATTTACCCGCTTCTGCTCCGTATCCCTTCACAGCCTAGGTTGCCCTATCTTTCTGGAATGGGGAGAAATCTGAAAAAGAAAAAGGTGGGTATAAAAAAAATTGATTATAGTGTAGAAAATTGAAAATATTTTCTTGGGTTTTGTTTTATTTTACATTTAAGTTTGAGTAAAGATGATTACAGAGAGGTTATTGAATTCAGACCTTAATTTCATTACAGCTGAAATGAATCACTTCCACAATAATCGGATTTATGATTACAATTCTGTAATCCAACTGTACCTACAACAGCAAATTGAATTTCATGAGATGGTAGGTTACTTCACAGAACTATTTTCTTTTTCAAATGCTGCAGGGACAAAAGACATAAAATGAAAAACTGCCTTGTTCTCTTCTTGTAATTTAATTAAATTTTAATAGAGGTATTTAAATTGTGAATAATTTAGATATAATATGTAAAGAGAAAGTGTTTCCAGTGCCTGTGGGTTGATAACCATGAATGAAAAATTTAAGGCACTTGATAAAAGACCAGACATGACACCAAGCAAATCCTTTCTTACAGAATGAGAGGTTAGGATTTGGAACGTACTGCTTGGTAGGCTAATGGAAATAGAGTTCTTAGTAACTTTCAGAAGGGAATTGGATAAATATTTAAAGGAATAAACTGCAATGACTCACAAAAGTGTAGGGGTGAGGTGCGTAAGCTACATTGCTCTCAAAGGAGGCAGAATAGACTCTGCTCACTGAATGATTTCTTTTTTCACTACCTTGTTCTATTATCATTTAATTCATGATATTCTCTTTGTGAAATAAACTTCATATATTAATTTTGATTTTGTAAAGAAATCAATTGTTGATTATATATTAGAATTAAAATTAGCATTAAAATTAAACAACAGGGCGGCATGGTGGCACTACTGCCTCAGCGCCAAAGACCCGGGTTCAATTCCCGCCTCAGGCGATTGTCTGTGTGGAGTTTCCACATTCTCCCCATGTCTGCGTGGGTTTCCTCCGGGTGCTCTGGTTTTCTCCCACAGTCCAAAAATGTGCAGGTCAGGTGAATTGGCCATGCTAAATTGCCCGTAGTGTTAGGTGAAGGGGTAAATGTAGGGAAATAGGTCTGGGTGAGTTGCACTTTGGCAGGTGGGTGTGGACTTGTTGGGCCGAAGGGCCTGTTTCCACACTGGAAGTAATTAATCTAATTTAATCTAATCTAACATTCTCACTTCATGCAAAGTTTAGATCTTCTTTAAGAATTTTTTAAAAAACCAATCCTGTGCCCTGCAAACAACTGATATTTTGTCAGACTTCTCAAAAGTCCTCAGACTTTTTTGATAGGAACAGTTAAGGTTGAAAGACTAGTTAACTCTTAGTTTCAAAGTAATCTATGAATTTGTGCTGGGCTACAAAGCACTAATCTACCAGAGCATTTAAGAAAGTTAACCTTCAGTATTTTTTTTATATAAAAGCTCTTTTTATACTAGTGGTTCCTTGCCAATGATAGACTTGTATAACTGCAGGATTGATTGTTAGTCTATTTGTTCTCTTAATTTTTAAAAAAATTCTTCTGTTTGGAATCTTTAATGATTGTGTTTCACCCTGCATGAACCTATTTATAAAACATTTGTTTATCGATTAAGGCTGTGTTGTGATTTACCTTTTTAGCTCAGGTTGCAATGTAGCTTTCATCTTGGGTTCAGAAAAGCCAAGTAAACTTGAAATATTGAATTGATTTCTGACAAAGGGAAAACTTGATAAGAAATAAAAGTAAACTTGTCCATTACCTTATCCTACTGTGATTTTTAAATGATTAACAAGTGGTCCTAGACTTGTCTATTATTTTTCCCAAATAAGTTTAATTGACTTCACACTGGAGAAGTCCAGTCTTTTAACTATAAATTTCTTACAGGACTGTAACTCAACAGTAATTTTTCACGTGCAGCATGTTGAATATTGTTCATCGGTTTGTCCATGCCTCACTACTATAGGACCAATATTTCTTAATGACGTTGTTATAGTTCTGCTGGATGTGCTTCAACTAGATCTATTTCTTCCACTGTACACAGTTCTCCAATCCGTTTTCTTCTGATCTAGGTTCTCTTACAAAATGGGAATCCCAATGTTTTGGAAACAAAATCTGTTTCCAAAAGACCACATGTAATTTTTCACCTTAAATATTATGATCAGCTGAGCAGGGTGAATCAGCTCCCTATTTTTTAGCCAGATTTGCCAATTGTAACAAATATTTATTGTTGTAGCTGTGAGATAAAATGTAATTAAAAAGCAGTTTGCTAGAAAATGAAGGAACTTATCCTTTCTCTCCAGAAAATCTATCCATTTTATTGCCTGATAACTCAACTCAAAAAAAAGTACTGTTAATAAACTTAAAAGGGAAGAAGGCCTGACACAAGATTAGATCACATAGAATACAGAGAGAATTGGCCCAAAGGTAAAAAGCGATGGTGGAGGGTTGTTTTTCAGACTATAGACCTGTGACCGATGTTGTATCACAAGGATTGGTGCTGGGTCCACTGCTTTTTATCATTTATAAAAATGATTTGTGAACATAGGAGTTATGGTTAGTAACCATATAGTATGGTTTGCAGATGATATCAGAATTGGTGGTGTGGTGGACAACCAAGAAGGTTACCTCCAGAGTACAATGGGATCCCGATCAGATGGGCGATGGGCCATGGAGTAGCAGATGGAGTTTAATTTAGATAAATGTGAGGTGCAGAATTTTGGAAAGGCAAATCAGGGCAGGACTTATTAACTTAATAGTAAGGTCAGGGGGAGTGTTGCTGGACAAAGAGACCTTGGAGTGCAGGTTCATAGTTCCTTGAAAGTGGCATTGCAGGTAGATAGAATAATGAAAGAGGCATTTGGCACACTTTTTCCTTTCACTGCATTGAGTATGAAGTTGAGTTACGGTGCAGCTGTACAGGACATTGCTTAGGCCACTTTTGGAATACTGCATGCAATTCTGGTCTCCTTGCTATAGGAAGGATGTTGTGAAACTTGAAGGGGTTCAGAAAAGATTGAAAAGAATATTGCCAGGGTTGGAGGGTTTGATCTATAGGGAGAGGCTGATTAGGCTGGGCTATTTTCCCCAAAGCATTAGAGGCTCCGAGGTGACCTTTTTAGTGGTTTATAAAATCATAGTGGAATGGATAGGGTGAATAGTCAAGGTCTTTTCCCCAGGTGGAGGTGTTGAAAACTTGAGGACATAGGTTTGAGGGAAGAGGACAAAGATTTAAAGGGGACCTAAGGGGAAACATTTTCATACATGTATGGAACGAGTTGCCAGAAGAACTGGTGGAGTCTGGTACAATTACAACATTCAAAAGGCATCTGGATGGGTATATGACTAATGAGGGGGTTATATGGATATGGGCTAAATGCTGGCAAGTGAGACTAGATATATGGTATACATGGACGAGTTGGACTGAAGATTCTATTTCTGTGCTATGACAATGGGGAGAAATAAGGCAATGCAATCTTGAAATAGACTTCTAAGAAACAGATTTCTGGAAGATAAAGATATCAAGGAGTATGGAGAGAGAGTAGAGTATGGCATTGAGATAAAGGATCGGCCGTGACCATGTTGAATGGTGAAATGAACCAATGGCCTGAATGACATACTTGTGCTCCAATTTTTCTATGTCTCAATCTGTAAGGTGTTAGATTTTAAACCTGAGGCCATAGTTGATTAATTGTTGATTCATTTGCAACACTTGCAGATTCAGAATCAGAATCTTGATGACTTGGCGATTTGGTCATTTTCACATGTTTTGCACTGGATGCTGTTTTCCGACATCAGAAACATGGGCATGGGGAAGAGACAGTGTTTCTCCAATTCTTGTTTATAATCCATTTATCCTTCACTTTGCCCTACTGCTTAAAAGCAGCTATCGACATAACTATAGGAAATGTGTATTCGGGAGTGTAGCTCCATTGTCTTATCCAGCTGCCTGAGTTGACAAAGTATGGTGTTGGAAAAAGATTAGGCAGCATCTGAGGAGCAAGAGAGTCTATGTTTGGGGCATAACCCTTCAACAATCCTGATGACAGGTTATGCCTGAAATGTTGAGCCCTGATGAGGCGTTGAATCTTTTGCTCCTCAGATGGTACCTGACCTGCTGTGCTTTTTCTAGCACCACACTTGACAGAAGGTGCAAATTTCATGACTGATTCAGGTGTTTGGTTTTGATCCCTTCAGATAAAATTACCTCTATGCAAATGAGTTTTTTATTCTATATGAAGTATGCTTCACACTAGGTCACGTGACCAGTGCAGCATTTTAGGTCCATGTTTCTTCTTCTTTAAGACATTTTAGTCCATGAAAGGTTTTGGCTATAACAATCAAATGATAGTTGAAATTTTATATTCAATGTTTATTCTATGTCTGTCACTGCCGTAACAATGTAACCTTAAAAACTGCAGGGAAATTGTTCTTTAATTAACTTTTGAAGCAAATAACACTTAATTAACACTTGTTAAAAAAAATTCTATTCCAGAGTTTGTATAGCCCATTTGGTCCTCAGTTCATGCTCACTGTGCAAGAATTGACCTGTCTAATTGATCTTTCTTGTGTAAAATTTTGCTAGTTATTCATTCCCAGCTTCTCTTGTGTGTTCTTACCTGCCACTCTTTCCCTTATCCCCTCCTCCTCTTTCTTGCCTTTTGAGTCATAGGAATTATTCTCTTTACCATGTAACAAAGTACAGTATGAGGAAGGGAGTTGTAATTTGAATATCAAAAGGACTACTACCTCTATTTCAGCTGTGAAGAGTTAGTACATTATATGTTAAATCTCTGCCAGATTGAAGAAAATGGACTTCAATCCAGTTATTTCATGTTTTGGAGAATAATGCAAGACTTAAACTGCAATGGGATGAGCCTCAATCTTAACAGTGGGTAATTTGACAGTTGGCTAATATAGGCAAAAGTGAGGACTGCAGATGCTGGAAACCAGAGTTTAGATTAGAGTGGTGCTGGAAAAGCACAGCAGGTCAGGCAGCATCCGAGGAGCAGGAAACTTGATGTTTCGGGCAAAAGCCCTTCATCGGGAATAGAAGGGCTTGTGCCCGAAACAGCGATTTTCCTGCTGCTCGGATGCTGCCTAACCTGCTGTGCTTTTCCAGCACCACTCTAATCCAAATAAAATGTACAAAGTAAGGCACTGATTATGGAATATCAATTTAAAAATTAGCTGACGTTGACCTCAGACTGTAATGTTGTTGTAATTGATTTCTGCATGCATGGACCAACATTTAAGAATTTAACGAATAAGATTAGATTAGATTCCATACAGTGTGGAAACAGGCCCTTTGGTCTAACAAGTCCACACCGACCCTCCGAAGAGTAAACCACCCAATCCCATCTCCCTCTCACTAATGCACCTAACACTATGGGCAATTTACCATGGCCAATTCACCTGACCTGCACATCTTTGGACTGTGGGAGGAAACCGGAGCACCCAGAGGAAACCCACGCAGACACAGGGAGAATGTGTAAACTCCACACAGACAGTCGCCCAAGGCTGGAACCAAACCTGGGACCCTGGTGCTGTGAGGGCAGCAGTGCTAACCACTGAGCCATCGTGCCGCGCAGGGATCCGACTCTTTATATTAGTTCAGTTATCTATGGCATACGTGTGATGCTCAACTCTAATACCTGCACATTTGAAATAACTTGCAACAGGAATTCATAAATTATTTGTGGTCACACTGATGAGCTAATAAAAGATTTCACCTCTAAAACCAAAGGCTAACAAGAAAACTCTGAGTAGTTATTATTGAATACCATAAATATTTCAGCCCTTTACATACAGAAGCATGCTAAAACCAATGGTATTCGCAATTTACATAAATGATTTGAACTCTGGCATTAGAAGTAGCAGAATTTCAGCTTTGAAGATGATAGCAAATAAATAGTGCTGACAAGGACCACAGTGAAATAAGAGAATATTAAAGAATTGCAAAATTCAGATATTTGTCCATGATTTGTTATTTGCTGCTACATTCCTGTTTTGAAGAGGAATATAATTCTCCTGGACTCCTCTCAGCACAATTCTCCCTTCATTTCCTGAAATATTTCAGTTAGAGCAGAGGAGATTTAAGAGTTATTTTAAATGCCTCCATCGAACTTATGAAGAAATGAGAGAAAGTAGATGAAAATAGTTTCTAGGGCTTGAGAGGTGTAAAACAAGAAGCATAGATATATGATTAAATTCGACACATTTAGGAAAAGCAGGATAAACCACTTTTTTAAAACCTAAAATTTGTAGCATTATGCAATGCACTCCAGAAGTTAGTGATTAAAGTAAATATTGTCCTTAGGGTGGATTTATCTGACCAGACAGCAAGATAATTCTTCAAATAGTATTTATTAACAATATATAGAGTATTTCACAGTAGGCATCTTTGTCAGAGCTGCTCAAGTTCCAACCTTCTGGCAGACTCGATTACTTGAGATTACAGTTACAGTACAGCATACCTGAGAGGCTCATCTCCATATTCCTGAAATCCTGTTTCTGCAGATACCAAACAAACTTTAAAAAAAAGTATTTAGAAAAGTTAGGAACGTGAGAGCATGGTTATGATTATGTAGATGTCTTGGATGAAAGGTCCTGTTCCTACATAATTTGTATGTAATGCTACTAACAAATTCCTCAGAAGGAATCCCTTCCAGTATGCTGCAAGAATAGCATTCCGAAGTGGAATTTTTTGATGGCAGCGTATTAGACTGCTGCTGACTATAGAGGGCATAGTGTTGAAAACTGCAGTGTGTGAAAAGCACAAATATATAAATGAAGTGCCTAGAAAGTTGCTTATGTAATGTTTAAGTGATAACCTCATGGTCGTTTGAAAGAAATGGAGACTTTTTGAAGTGTGCTTCAATTTTATTTCTTAATGTTATTTCTTAATAGATTGCTGCAAAGCTGAAGCAAGCATTGACCCATTTTACAGTTCAACAGTAAACCATGCCAGCACGATTAGCCTTAACTGCCTACTTGGTGGAAGGATCCTGTGCTCTGAAGTGTGTTTATATGGAAAAGAAAACCTTAGAAATACTTCTCAAATTCAGGTTTTGTTTGAGATAATATTAAACATACAAAGCAGTTGTTTGGACCATATCTGATATTTTTTCTACAGCTGTGCAAATGGTGTGAAACTTTGAGTAAAAGTTCTTCAGTAATTCTGTGCAAGCAAAAACTAAGTGAACTTTTTCTTTCTAACTTTACCCATTTCTTTCTATTTTTGTAATGCTTTCTTTCATGTTCTGTATTTTTGTAATACATCCACTTTGTCCTTGAAACAAACACTTTGTGGAAGACATTGCCATACAATATCAGTTTACTTTTCTATTATTTTGTGCAATTTGTAAAATGTTATGTCCTCTGTATTCTGTGAATGAAGTGAGCAAGAATGAAATTGATCTTAAAACCAAGTTCAGGAGATTACAAAGAAAATGCTGTTTCAGAAAGGATTTCCAGATACCAATACAGTCAATTGACGGTCATGTAAGGAATCTAGCACAACAATGAAGACATTTAGCGGGAAAATTCATGCTGTGCGCAACCTCCCATTGCTCCTCTCACTAAATCATAATTTCTATACTAAGATATCAAGAATGCACCAGACCTCAAAAAATGAGTCTGAAGCATTCCAGCTTTGAGCAGTTCCATTTATTCTTCACCAAACTTTGAACCATTACACAATACTTCATTTTCCCTTTTTACTACCAGCTTTTGTAAAATCATGGTAAAATATTACACTCTGGGGTGGCATTCTGAAAAACTTCCAAGAAATAGTTGGTTAAACTTGCTTTTCTTTTTGAAGTTTATGTGAATAGATTGTTTTGCAATATCACCAGTTTTTTTGACTGCTTTGCTTCATTGCTTAGCTTATCAAACCAGCAGAAGAAATTGCAGTTTGAAATGTTAAATATTAATAACAGTATTGGCAACATAATTGTTATTCTCAGATGATCACCAGTTCTTTTCAGAGTCTAGCACCTGAAGTTTAGGGACATTGTGCTATTCAGTTGCCAAAACTATCAAAGCCATTCTGATTAGAAATATTTTGTCGCTGATAGCCTTGCTTATATTTAAATTTACTATACAAAGATACTCTGCAAATATACTGATACATATACATTTATTAATCTAGGAGGATTATAACAGCATGTTTGCACCAAAGATGAGTATTTAATTTTGTATTTACATTATTTTTGGATTATGAACAAATAAATATTCCATGCTTATACATTTTTTGAAATTTGACTTTATGCTATTCAAGCAGAAAGCTGGAGAAAAGTAAATTTAAATTCAATGGAAAATGTATTGGGGGAAAGAGAACAATTCTGCATTGGATGAGATGAAAAAGCTTCTGTACGTAAAGCAATTATACTGGAACGGTTTGGAAATATAAATGCCTTCACTAACTATACTTCAGTGCTCAGGTTAAGACATGAAAATTGCACTAAAGTGGGAATTTTAAATTATTGAGATATATGAACTTTAATTTCCAATCAGTTATGAATAATAGTTTGTGGAGTGTTAACTGTACACTATGTATATAAAATATGTAAATTATCATTCATGTATATTTGTTAAATGCCATGTAAGGAAATTTTGTTGGAATTAAATATCAGATTTATCATCTTGACCCTTCCATTATAGTCAGAACTTATGCGATGAACATCCAATTTGTAGGAGATAAAGTCATCTTGCCAAACTTTGGTTTCAGTTGGTGAATGGATTGGCAAAGAGAATTTTGTGCACAACCACTTCAATAATGAGTTCCAGAAAAAGAAAACAAAGTGCACAATTCAAATAGTTTCATTAAATTCCCTTTGCAGGAGTTATAATCTGAAGTATCTTTTTTACATATTTCACCGAGTCAATGAGGTCTTTCTTTTTTTTGGTTTCTGGTCAACCGCTTTGCTTTTCAGCAAGCTATTCTTTTACTATTTAAGTATCCGAGTGCTTTATTTGTTATTATCTCCACTTTTGATGACTTACTTCATTTAGTATCGACCACTGACGAACATCAAATTTCAGTGCAGCAAGTGGTCTAGTTGTGCTATGACTTGACTGAGCAGCATGACAAGTAAACGAAGTCAGCATATCCCTTTATTTTAATTTTATTCATAGTACCCATGGTCCTTGTGTATGAGGTGATATGATATTGAATCGACCTGACCAGGAAGGTTCCAGATTCAGTTTGGTTTGTGCAGAGGTCGTAAAGTGTGAGGACCAGTAATTACCTTAACTAATGAGGATGAAGCTCAGCCAAAGTTGTAATTTTTAATGCTAACTAGTAGCCTATGGAGCATCATTGAGAAAGGATGACAAGCAAAGGTAAGTTATGCTCTTGAAGATGAGTATTTGGGGACTAGTGTTCCAGAAGGTTTTTGGCAGAGGGCTAGAATAATTTGCCAACCTGCTACTTTGACAAGAGATGTGATCAGCATTGAAAGATGTATAAATATGGATAATAACTGTCTATCTAAACCAATGCACACAAATATTTTTGCCTGTGTACAAGGGTGGCTTTATTCGCAAACATTGATTAAACTATAATTTGTAGACAAGGTCATATGAATAGGTGGAGTAGGTCATTTGGTCCCTTAAACCTGCTCTGTTGTTCAATAAGATCATGATGACCTGATTGTGGACTTTATTCCAGTTTCCTGCCTGCTCCTCCCTCCTCACCCAATAACTCTTGACTCCTTTCTCAATTAAAAATCTGTTAAACAAAGCTTTTGATATATTCAATGACTCAGTTTTCACTGCTATGTGGGAAAGACTTCAAAATACAAAAGATCCCTGGATTCCTTTTCATCTCCATCTTGAATGGGAGAATATTTATTTTCAATTGTGCTCCCAAATTCTAGATGTCCCCATGATAGGAAACATCCTCTCAGTATCTACCTTATCAAGTCCTTTTAAACTCCAACCTTTCCTCACAAAACAAACTTATTTTAATCTCAGAAATGAGTATAATTAACCTTCTGAACTCTTTCCTAAGTAATGTCTGTCTCATAGATACTGTATTCCAGATTTGTGACCTCTTGCTTAAGACTATGCTCAATCCTGATAAGAAGGATCCTGGACTCAGCTTGGCTTTGTTGAATGAAGGTCCTGCCTTACAAATTTGATTCAATCCTTTGAGGAAGTCACAAGGAGGATCGATGAGGGTCTTGCAGTGGATGTTGTCTACATGGATTTTAGTAAGGCATTTGACAAGGTCACAAATGGCAGACTAGTCAATAAAGTAAAAGCCTGTGGGATACAGGATAACGTGTCAAATTGGATCCAAAGTTGGCTTAGTAACAGGAAACAAAAGGCAATGGTCAGCGGCTGCCATTGTGAATGGAAAGCTCTTTCAAATGGTGTTCTGCAGGGCTTGATGGTGGGACCCCTGCTGTTTATTTTTGTACATTTAATGATTTCAATTTGAATGTGGGAGTGGGGGGTATGGACCTAATGAGGGAATCACGGCAATAGTTTCTGTGGAACATAGATAGGCAAGGGGAGAAAAATATGTCTCTGGTAGTAGCATCTGATTGTAGGTGGCAGAAATAGCAGAGGATAATGACCTGTATGTGGATATTAGTGGTGTGGAAGGTGAGGTTCTATCCTTGTTGTGGTTGAAGATTAGATTAGATTACTTAGTGTGGAAACAGGCCCTTTGACCCAACAAGTCCACACCGACCCTCCGAAGAGCAACTCACCCAGACCCATTCCCCTACATTTACCCCTTCACCTAACACTATGGGCAATTTAGCATGGCCAATTCACCTAACCTGCACATCTTTGGATGGTGGGAGGAAAGCGGAGCACCCGGAGGAAACCCACACAGACACTGGGAGAATGTGTGCAAACTCCACACAGACAGTCGCCTGAGGCAGGAATTGAACCCAGGTCTCTGGCACTGTGAGGCAGCAGTGCTAACCTCTTTGCCACCTTACTGCCCAAGAAGAAGGGGTGTACAAAGGTGGAGGTGTGGGAAGTGGAGGAGAGGCAGTGGAGGGCATTGTTGATCACGTGGGAGGGGAAATTGCCCAAGAAATAGGAGGAAATCTAGGATGTCCTGGATTGGAATTGCTCCTCCTGGGAGCAGATATGGTGGAGACATAGGAATTGAGAGTAAGGGATCATGTTTTTACAGGAGAGAGAGTGGGAGGAGGTGTAGTCCAGGAAGCTGTGGGAATCTGTAGGTTTGAAATAGATGTCCATATTGAGTTGGTTGCCGGAAATGAAGACTGAGGGATCCAGGAAAGGGAAGGTGGTTTCCTGAGATGGTCCAGGTGAACTTAAGATCAGGGTGGAAGGTGTTAGTGAAGTTGATGAACTGTTCAACCGCCTTGTGCAAGCACGAGGTGGTATCGATACAGTCATCAACGTAGCAGAGGAAGGGGTTGGGGATGGTGCCTGTATAACTCTGGAAGATGGACTGTTCCATGTATCCTATGAAGAGGCAGGCATTGCTGTGGCACATGTGGGTGTCCATGGCTACCCCTTTAGTCTGGAGGTAGTGGGCAAATTCAAAGGATCAGTTATTGAGGCTGAGGACCATTCCACCAATTGAAAGTGTGTGTCAGTGGAGGGGTACTGGTTGGGAAGAAACTGAGGGCTTGTAGGCCTTTGTCATGGCGGATGGATGTGTAAGGGGCTCGATGTCTGTGGTGAAGATGAGGCATTTGGGGCTGGGGAAACGAAAGTCATGGAGGGTGTGGGTGGTGCACTGAATGTATGTGGGGAGTTTCTGGACCAAGGGGGATAGGACAGTGTCGTGATAGGAGGAGATAAGTTTGGTGGGGCAGGAGCAGGCAGCGACAGTAGGTCAACCAGGGCAGTAAGGTTTTTGTGGATTTTGGGTAAGAAGTAGAACCTGGTGGTGCAGTGTTGTGGGTCTGGGAGATAATGGTGGTAGGAAGATGTCTGCGGAGGCGACATGTTATGTGTCAACTCTACTGCCTCACATTCACTTCATCTCTGCTCATGCACCCACCTCCCACCATCAGAGGCTATAGAGAGAGACACTGGGTATACAATCTGGAGAGTATCTCACTGACAGCTTAGGAAGAAATGCCCCAGTCATCTGGCACTTTGTGGTCAGCTGAGGCCAAGTACCAGCTGTGCCCAGGCAGGAGAGGATCTATTATTCTTCATAGGATTGGAACATTGCTGGCTAGGCAGCATTTATTGCCCATCTTGAATTGCCATCGAGCAGTTGAAAGTCAACCAAATGTAGGCCAGACCAGGTAAGGATGGACTAGTGAAGAGATGGGTTTTTCTAACAATTGGAAATGGATTCATAGTAGTCATTAGATTCTTAAATCCAGATATTTATTGGATTCAAATTCCACCTTTTTACCATGGTGGGATTCGAATCTGGGTCCCATTAGCTGGGTCTCCGGATTAACAGTCATAATTCCACTCTGCCATCCTCTTTCCCCAAGGAGAGGTTCTACTGGTGTCCAGCAATCAGTGATTTTAGGGACATCAGGCTGAATTAGCAGCTGCAGATTAATATTCTGATTACTGGGCGATGGACCAGCTGACTTCAATAACTACCACTGCAATTGTCTGATGTTTGAAAGCGGATTTAAGCCATTTACAGCAATCTGATGGTGACCGACTATGGCCTTCAGTTTCAGAATTGAGAATTTAGCCATTTTATAAAGGATTGGGAAATTTAACATATGTCATTCTTCTGTATCTCCATTTAAGTGAAAGGGCTGTGATAGTAGTGAAAATCAGCAAAACCCATGCAGATATACACAAGATAATTCTCTCCTGGACAAGTGATTGCATAGTGGAGACTGAGATTAATATTCCATAGTCAAATTATAACATTTAAGCTACCAACCATAGTAATACCAGACACAAGTGAAAATTAAAAAATGGAAAGAAACCAATTTTGATTTTGACTAATTTGCCAAATCATTACCAGAGTTGGACATTGGAGAGCCAGTCAGGATAGAAACCTTTAACACTCTCTGTATAGTAATCCAAGTGGCAATTTGGAACTGCTGTAGAGTGGTGTCGCCTCAATTGTAGACATGAATGATCAGGAATACTGAAGTCATATGGATAGGAAGAAGCAGGCCACAGAATCAGTCCCAGAGGTCCATGGCAGCTCAACAATGGAAATTGAACAAGAACAAGTACCACAGGAAAAATAATATGTAAAAGTAACTGCCTGGGGAAAGCAGAAATGAATGGCCAACAACAATGTACATATAGACCATTAAGAGTTTGGTGCAAAAAATCTGTGACTATTATGAAAGAAGCTGGACAATATCTTTGTTGAAGTTGGAAGCAAATTATTTTCAAGCCAAGTTTGGGCAGCACATTGGTTAGCACCATGGCCTCAGAGGGCCAGAATTCCAGGTTCAATTCTAGCATTAAGTGACTATTTGTATGGAGTTCGTAAGTTTTTCCCTGTGTCTGCTTGGGTTCCCCCTCAGTCCAAAGATGTGATGATTAAGTGGATTGGACATGCTAAATAGTCCTGTAGTGCCCAGGGATGTGTTTGCGATGTGGATTAGCTATGGTAAATGTGGGGTTAGGGGATAGGGGTGGATCTGTGTCAGATGCTATTCAGTGGGCTGACTGGCCTCTATTTGCACTGTAGAGGATCTGAGTTCTGGGTGTCAAGGCAAGATTCTTGTTAATAGCCTTATTAAATGTACCTTTCACTTCAAGCTTTCTATCTTACCATTCACTGCAAGGAAAATAAATATTGACAACTTCGGGTATTAAAATCAGAATGGTTACCAGGTGGCTTTAGCTTGATCCTCCAGGCTGCTACCTTGGACAGCAATCCCTAATGTCTCAGGACACAGTCATGGGCATTTGTTGGACTGGCCCCTTATCCATAGACATTTGCATCCAACACCTGCCAGCCTCTGTAGACTATCTTGGCACCTTTCCAATTCACTTATATGATGCTTCTGCACTTTAAACCTGCATTTTGGGCCACAACTACAACTAACATTGAAATGCAGCTGTAAGTACACTTTGCATATAGAGACAGGCATTCAGCTCAGATTGGACTGGTCTATATCAATGCTGCTTGCTTGATGTATTAGCACTCACTCACTTTGAACCTAACTGGATGCAGGTAGCATCCCTACCTAGCCGTGCCTCTCAGAGTAGTAACAGAGCTTATGCCTGAAACATCAACTCTCCTGCTCCTCTGATGCCAGACCTACTGTGATTTTCCAGCACCACACTTTTCGACTCTGATCTCCAGCAGCTGCAGTCCTCACTTTCTCACAGTAACAGAGCCAGGCAGCTTGTCATGCTGGTTAGCAGTCCTCAGTCAAGAGTCATAGAGATATACAGCATGGAAACAGTTCCTTAAGTCCAACTTGTCCATGCCAACCAGATATCCCAACCCAATCTAGTCCCACCTGCCAGCACCAGGACCATATCCCTCCAAATCCTTTCTATTCATATACCAATCCAAATGCCTCAAATGTTGCAATTGTACCAGCCTCCACCACTTCCTCTGGCAGCTCATTCCATCCCCGTACTGCCTGCTGCGTGAAAAAGTTGCCCCTTGGATCTCATTTATATCTTTCCCCTCTCACCCTAAACCTATGGCCTCTAGTTCTAGACTCCCCCCCCACCCATCCCTAGGGAAAAACTTTGTCTATTTATCCTATCCATGCCCCTCATGATTTTATAAACTTCGAAAAGGTCACCCCTCAGCCTCTGATGCTCCAGGGAAAACAGCCCTAACCTATTCAACCTCTCCCTATAGCTCAAATCCTCTAACCCTGAGGTGGTCATCTTGCTGAATGGCGCTTTGCTATGTTGATTTTATATCTGCCGTGTGCGCCAGAACAACCATAGAGAATCCCTGCAAGCCATGTGTTCAGATGGATACCTCTGTAGTCCAGAGATTGGACCATGGTCAACCCTGTGCCTCAATAGCAGCAAATCTGGAGATTAGCACTAACATCATTTGGGGAGGTGTACAGGCATCAGTCAAATGTATGGGTAATTCTCGTGTTGTGCTGTCTGGTTTAGTTGCGCAAGGAAGGAGGGTATGGTTAGTCTGTCCAGTAAAGACAAAGAGTTGGGGGGGAGAAAATCAGCTGCTGCTGCAGGAGAAAAATTGTGTATTAGGGACTGCAGACTGAAAGGGAGGAAGTGACAGTTGTAAACGTAAGTGGAGCAATTTGGTTAAGACTCATGCAGAGAGGTTGGATAGGGACCTGAGGGGGTGTGAGAGCTATGGGATTGATGTGGTGAGCTGCCCAGAATGGACTTTGGATGTTTGAGGCCTCACCCATTGTGTAAAGTCAGCCAGGACACTATTATCTGAGGAGTACTTGCTATGGTCTTTTGACATCCTGATGATATTTGCAAAGGTGCAATGGCAAAGAAAATACCTGTGAGTGCACACAGGGTGGATGGGCTAAGTGCGACCTATGAAGGTGACCTTTCAAGGGCAACAGAGCTATTCCCTGAAGAAGTCCTATGCCTGCAGGTATCCAATTCCAATGAAACACGTACGCAGTGCCTCACTATACACCTCCCAACCCCAAACAGTTTTGGCCAATTTGTGGAAGACCATACCAACTTTTGCACCTGGAGTAATAGTGCCTGGTATCTGCAGTCTCTTCCAACTGCAATGTTTACATTGCCAACATGTGATGTAGCAGCTTCTAAAGACCACAAAGCCAAAGAAGTGGGAACTTGGTAGATCGTTCAGCCCCTTGAGCCTGCTCCACTACTTAATAGGATCATGGCTGATCTGACACTCTTGCCCTTTCCCCATAACACTAGATTCCTCTACTGATTAGCACTGCTGCCTCACAGCGCCAGAGATCCGGATTCAACTCCCACCTTGGGCAACTGTCTGTGTGGAGTTTGCACATTCTCCCCGTGTCTGTGTGGGTTTTCTCCAGGTGCTCCGGTTTCCTCCCACAGTCCAAAGATGTGCAGGTTAGGTGAATTGGCCATGCTAAAATGCCCGTAGTGTTAGGTGAAGGGATAAATGTAGGGGAATGGGTCTCTGTGGGTTGCGCTTCAGTGGATCGGTGTGGACTTGTTGGGCCGAAGGGCCTGTTTCCACACTGTAAGTAATCTAAGTAATCTGATCAAGGATCTATCTATCTCAGTCCCAGAACCCTCAGAAGAAATTCCTTGTCATCTCAGTCTTAAACTGGCATCCCTTAATTCTGAAACTATGGCCTCTGGTCCAAGACTCTCCCTGAGGGGAAACATCCTCTCAGTATTTACACACTCAAACCCCTTAAGAATCTGAAGTGTTTCACTGACATCACTTCTCATTCTTCTAAATTCCAATGAGTAGAGGGAGGTATGATTAGTAAGTTTGCAGATGGCACCAAAATTGGAGGTGTAGTGAACAGTGAAGGTTACCTCAGAGTATAATGGAATCTTGATCAGATGGCTGAGTGGCAGATGGAGTTTAATTTAGATAAATGTAAGCTGCTGCATTTTGGAAAGGTAAATCAGGTCAGGACTTATACACATAGTGCTAAGGTCCTGAGGAGTGCTTACTGAACAAAGAGACTTTGGAGTGTAGGTTCATAGTTCCTTGAAAGTGGAGTCGCAGGTAGATAGGATAGTGAAGAAGGCGTTTGGTATGCTTTATTGATCAGAGCAGTGAATATAGGAGTTGGAAGGTCATGTTGTGGCTGTACAGGACGTTGGTTAGACCACTGTTGGAATATTGCGTACAATTCTGGTCTCCCTCCTATCAGAAGGATGTTGTGAAACTTGTAAATCTGTAAATTCTGAACCCTTTCAAGAATCTTGGAGGATTTGTGCCATAGGGAGAGGCTGAATTGGCTAGAGCTGTTTTCCCTGGAGCATTGGAGGCTGAGGGGTGATCTTTCAGAGGTTTATAAAATCATGAGGGTCATGGAGAGGGTATATAGATAGGATCTTTTCCCTGGAGTAGGGGAGTCCAAAACTAGAGGGCATAGGTTTAGGGTGAGAGGGGAAAAATTTAAAATGGACCTAAAGGGTAATGTTTTCACTATAACCTGGTGTTGTGTGATTTTTAACTTTGTACACCCCAGTCCAACACCGGCATCTCCAAATCAGGTTTTCACATAGTGTGTGGTGTGCGTATGGAATGAGCTGCCAGAGGAAGTTGTACAATTACAACATATAAAAGGCCGCTGGATGGGTCTACGAATACGAAGGGTTTAGAGGGATATGGACCAAGTGCTGGCGAATGAGTCTAGCTTAGGTTAGGATATCTGGTCGGCATGGATGAGTTGGACCGAAGGATCTGTTTCCATGCTGTACATTTCTATGACTCTACTGAAGATTTGTGCTCCAGAACTTGCTGCTCCCCTTGCCAAGCTGTTCCAGTACAGTTACAATACTGGCAAATTGACAAAGTGGAAAGTTGCCCAGGTATGTCCTGTACATTAAAGCAGCACAAATCCAACCTGGTTAACTACTGTCCCATTAGTCTACTCTCGATCATCAATAAAATCAGGAAAGGTGTGACCAACAGTGCTATCAAGCAGCACCTACTCAGTGACGACCAGTTTAGTGGCCAGAGCCACTCAACTCTTGCCCCCATTTCAGCCTTAGTTCAAACATAAACAAAAGAGCTGAAGACCTGAGGTGAGGTGAGAGTGACAGCCCTTGACATCAGGGCTGCGTTTGATTGAATGTGGAATCCAGGAGCCCAGCAAAACTGGAATCAATGGGTATCAGATAACAAACTCCGCTGGTTGGAGTATACCGACACATAGGAAGATGGTTGTGGTTGTGATTGTTGGAGGTCAGTCTTCACTGCTCCAGGACATCTCTGCACGAGTTCGTCAGGGTACTGTTCTGGGCTCAACCATCATCAGCTGCTTCATCAATGACATTTCCTCTATCATAAGGTCAAAACTGGGGCTGAACAATTATTGGTGAACAATGTTCACCATTCGCAATTCCTCAGATACTGAAGCAGTCCATGTTCAAATGCAAGAGATCTGGAAAATATCCAGGCTTGGCCTGAAAAGTGGCGAATAACATTCACACTACATAAAGGTGTGGCTATGACCATCACCAATAAGAGAATCTACTCACCACCATTCCTTGATATTCACTGGTTTTACTATCATCTTGCGGGCTAATCATTGATCAGAAGTGCAACAGGATGTGCTACGTATAGACAGTGGCTATAAGTCAAAAAGTGTGGTGCTGGAAAAGCACAGCCAGTCAGGCAGCATCCGAGGAGCAGGAGTGTCGATGTTTCAAGCATAAGCTCTTCATCAGGAATGGGGGGGGGGGGGGGGGGGCAAGGAGACTGAGAGATAAATGGAGTTGGGGGTGGGGCTGTGGGAAAGGTAGTTGGGAATAGGATAGGTAGATGAAGATGGGAGGAGTGATGGTGATAGGTAGGAATGGAGGGTGGAGCAGATAGGTGGGCAAGTAGGACAGTTCAAGAGGGCACTGCCAAGTTGAAGGGTTAGATCTGGGATAACGTGGGGGAGGGGACATCAGGAAACTGCTGCAAATCCACATTGATCCAGTGCAGTTGGAGGATCCCAAGGTGGAAGATGAGGTGTTCTTTCTCCAGGCATCAAGTGGCTAGAATTTTGCAGTTGAGGAGACCCAGGACCTGCATGTCCTTAGTGGAGTAGAGCTGAAGTGGAGTTGAAGTATTTGGCCACAGGGTGGTGGGGTTGATTGGTGCGTGTGTCCTGGAGATGTTCTCTGAAATGTGGTTACAACAGCAGGTCAGAAGTGAGATATACTGCAATGAGTAACTCACCTCCTGACTCTCCAAAGCCTGTCCACCATCTACAAGGCACAAGTCAGGAATGTGATGGCATATTCCCCACTTGCCTGGATGTGTGCAGCCAAACAACACTCAAGAAGCTTGACACCATCCAGGACAAAGCAACCCGCCTGACTGGCACTACATTCACTACATCCATTCCCTGCACCATCGATGCTCAAGAGCAGCAGTATGGACTATCTACAAGATCCACTGCAGATATTGCACCTTCCAAACCCACAACCACTTCCACCTAGAAGGACAAAGGGAGCAGATGCATGGGAACACCACCATCTTCAAATGCCCCTCCAAGGCACACACCATTCTCACTTAGAAATACATCGCCATTCCTTTATTCTCACTGGGACTCCACAAATTCTCTCCCTAATTGTCAGAGCTGAGATGTCACCTTTTTAAATAAAATCTTAAGCTATCTTGGGAATGTGACACTTGAAAGAAGTCCTGAAATTTACATATTAATGAAGTGAAATCTGCAATCCATTCTAAAAGATGAAAGACTTCACAGAAATTTGGATTTGTTCAATACGCACATTCTCCGTGTCTGCGTGGGTCTCCTCCGGGTGCTCCGGTTTCCTCCCACAGTCCAAAGATGTGCAGCTCAGGTGAGTCGGCCATGCTAAATTGCCCATAATGATAGGTGCATTAGGGGCAGGTTACTCTTCGGAGGGTCGGTGTGGACTGGTTGGGAAGAAGGGCCTGTTTCCACACTGTAGGGAAACTGATCTAATCTAATCTAATATCAGTTGCATGACACTGTGATCTTGTGCTATAAATTCTGTGACTTATGATCCTTCCCCACTAACTACCTGATGAAGGAACAGTGCTCCGAAACCTAGTACTTCCAAATAAATCGTGGGCTGAAGGGCCTGTTCTGTGCTGTACTGTTCTATGTTCTATGTTCTATGTTCTAAATCTGTTGGACTATAATCTGGTATTGGGAGAAAGTGAGGACTGCAGATGCTAGAGATCAGTCGAAAGTGTGCTGCTGGAAAAGCACAGCAGATCAGGCAGCATCCAGGAACAGGAGAATCAACATTTCGGGCATAAGCCCTTCATCGGAAGAGCAGGAGAATTGATGTTTTGGGCATGAGCCCTTCATCAGGAATTATTGGGTTTATGCCCGAAATGTCGATTCTCCTGCTCCTCAGATGCTGCCTGATCTGCTGTGCTTTTTCAGCACCACACTCTCGCCTATAACCTGGTATTGTGTGATTTTTAATTTTGTCCACCCCAGTCCAACACCAGCACCTCCATCGTTAGAGTTGACCCTAACGACATTGTAGGTCGATTGCAGCAGTTGAAAAAGGCAACTCACCACCACCTTCTCAAGGACAACTGGGGACAGACAACTGGGGACAGACAATAAATGGGGACAGACAACTGGGGACAGACAACTGGGGACAGACAATAAATGGGGACAGACAACTGGGGACAGACAACTGGGGACAGACAACTGGGGACAGACAATAAATGGGGACAGACAATAAATGGGGACAGACAACTGGGGACAGACAATAAATGGGGACAGACAACTGGGGACAGACAACTGGGGACAGACAACTGGGGACAGACAATAAATGGGGACAGACAATAAATGGGGACAGACAACTGGGGACAGACAACTGGGGACAGACAATAAATGCTGACCACATCCCATAAAATAATAATAAAGAGAAGTGACAAACTGTTGCAAAAAGAAATGGAAAGAAGTATAAATAGAATGCAGGAGCAAATTTCTGCAGATGCTGGAATCTGTACTGAAAGCAAAAAAAAAGTGCTGGAAATCCACAACAGGGTCAGGCAACATCCACAGAGAAAGAGAAAGCTAACGTTTTGAGTCTAGATAACTTCATCAAAGCTGACGTGAAGTATGGAGGGGGCAGCACTTATGCAATGGTGGTGGGAGAGAAAGGATGTTGATTGTGCAGATTAAGTGATCACAATGTGAGAATGACAGAACACTGGTGTGTCTAACTGCCAGACTGGAAAGAACAGACAGTTGCACTGGAGATGGGGGAGGGGAGAGAGGACATGGTGATAGAGAATATAACAAGTCAAGCTAAAAGGGAAGGAATAGTAGTGAGTTCATAATCTGAAGTTGTTGAACTCAATATTGAACCTAGAAGGTTATAAACTGCCTAGTCTTAAAATGAGATGTTGCTGCTCTAGTTTTTGCTGTGATTAGCTGGAACATTGCAGCATGCCGAGGACAGACAAGTGGGCATGTGAGCAGGATGCAGTGTTAAAATGACTTGCTACAGAAAGATCAGGGTCATGTTTGCGCATGGCCTGGAGGTGTTCTGCAAAGTGATCACCCAGTCATAGACAGGGTGCAGAACATCTCCGGTCCATGTGCAAGCACGATCGTGCCCTTTCCATAGCTGGTCATTTTAACAAACCTAACTAATGACTCAATTTTAAAACAACTTTTACAACAGGTTGCGGTGGATTATATAATGGCCTTGTCCCCAGGACGCATAAATTATACAACCAGTGCCAGACTCAGATGCGTATTTTCTGTCAGTGGTACAGATTACTTCCACTTTAGTACTAAAAATAGCAAACATTTTAAAGAGAGTGCTGATATTTGATCAGTGTTTTGCAAAAGATTTTATCCATTAGAAAGCCATCAAAGTAATGCCGTTGCATTGTTGATCAAAGTTTGTCGCTGAAACATTTTCACTTTACACTATTGGTTGTCATGCATTTAGCTGCCTTGGTGTTAAAAGTCCAGTTTTCTCTCCCAGAAAGTCTTCTCTTGCAGCTCATCTTTCTCCTTTGAGATGCAATTCAAAAAGTTGTTTAATTATATTGCATGATTTTGCTGCGACTGATGTAATTCTCAAGCATGAAACTTCTGCTTTGCTAATACAATAAATATTTATATGACATTATTGTTAAATTTAGGGAATCCTGAAGGAATTGTGTGCAAAATGTGAAATTGTGAAAGCAAACTGCAATTTTGGGCTTTTGGTCAGAAAAGTAGAACTGAATAGGAACAACTAAAAATTCTGTAATCATAGAATCACATCATAGAACCACAGAACTTTCATAGAGCAGACAGAGATCCATTAAGCACATATTTATGCCAACTCTTTGAATGAGTAAATCATCTCATCCAATTCACCTAACTTCCCCCAATAAACTGCACATTCTTCCCTCTTGAATACCTAGATCAAACCTACCTTCAACGTGCTCTCAAACAGCAGATTCCCAATCTTAACCACTTGCAGTGTGATAAATTTTCTTCTCGTGTTCATTGCTTCTGGTAGCACAGGAAGAGACCATTTCATGTACTATCATCAAGTTGAGAGAGTCCTCTCATTAGTTCCAATCTTCTACCTTTCTCCATAGTTCTTAAAATGTGAATCATTTCTTTATTTTAGTTTGCTATCATGGAGGAACCTGTGTGGGAGAGCTCACAGCACAGGAGTAGATAAGTGCATAGTTTTTAATGTGTAACCTTGCTGTAAGTTGACAGTAGTGAGTAGAGTGGTTTCTTTCTTGATTGTATGTTTTACTGAGATCTGTCTTTTGATTAAGTTTTAAAAATATAAACCGTAAGTACCAAGTTAGCCTGGAGCATGTTTTTTTTAACAGCAAAAGGACAGTTCTATTTTCTGTGTCTGTAGGTTGTGAAGGAGCAAAAATGGCCTTTAGCAGAATGAAATGTTCTTCCTGTTGGATGTGGGAGTTTAGGGAGAGCTCACATGTTACTGAGGATTATGTCTGCAGGAAGTGCCTTTGGTTGTGAATCCTATCAGATTGAATGGATTGGTTGGAGCAACAATTAGAGGCAATGAGGAATTTACAAGAGCAAGGAGGTGTGATGGATGGAGATTATAGATAGGGAGAAAAGGCGCAGATACAGTCAGATAGATGGGTTAGCTCCAGGAAAGATAGGATGAATAGGCAGACAGTGCAGGAGTCTTCTGTGGCTATCCCCATTTCAAACAAGTACGCTATTTTTGGAAATATAGGGGGTGATGGATTCTCAGGGGAGTGTAGCACAAACAGCCAAGGTTCTGTTATCTGTTAACGTAATGGGGAGTATGTCGGGTTCCAAGTGTTAGGGGACTCTCTAGTCTGAGGCACAGACAAACGTTTCCCTGGCCAGCAGCAAAAAATCAGAATGGTGTGTTGCTTCCCTGGTGCCAGGATCAAGGATATCTCAGAGAAGGTGCAGAATGTTTTCAAAGTGGAGAGGGTCCAGCAGGAGGTCATTATACACATTGGAACCAATGACATAGGAAGGGAAAAGGTTGAGATTCTGAAGGGAGAATATAAAGTTAAGCAAGAATTTAAAAATGAGGTCCTTGAGGGTAGTAATATCTGGATTACTCCTAGTGCTATGAGCTAGTGAGAGTAGAAATAGGAGGATAGAGCAGATGAATGCATGGCTGAGGAGCTGGTGCATGGGAGAAGGAGTCACATTTTTGGATCATTGGAATCTCTTCTGGGGTAGAAGTGACCTGTACAAGAAGGATGGATTGCACCTGAATTGGAAGGGGACTAATATACTGGCAGGGAGATTTGCTAAAGTTGCTCGGGAGGATTTAAACTAGTAAGGTGGGGCATGGTGGGACCAGGGAGGTAGTGAGGAAAGAGATCAATCTGAGACTGGTACAGTTGGGAAAAAGATGAGTCAGTCAGGGCAGGCAAGGCCAAAGCAGAGAACAAGTTAGGACTGATAAATTAAACTGCATTTCAATGGAAGGGAAGGCAAATGAACTAAGGGCCTAGTTAGGAACATGGCACTGGGATATCATAACAATTACAGAAATGTGGCAGAAACTTTTTTTTTTCCACGTATGGAGTCAGCTATTACAAGGGGGCATAGCTTTAAATTAAGGGGGGGTAGATATAGGACTGATGTTAGGGGTAGGTTCTTCACTCAGCGAGTCGTAAGTTCATGGAATGCCCTGCCAGTAGCAGTAGTGGACTCTCCCTCTTTATGGGTATTTAAGCAGGCATTGGATAGGTATATGGAGGATAGTGGGTTAGTGTAGGTTAGGTGGGCTTTGATCGGCGCAACATCGAGGGCCGAAGGGCCTGTACTGCGCTGTAATGTTCTATGTTCTATGTTCTAATGTTCCGGGATACAAATGCTACAGGAAGGACAGAAAGGGGACAAGAGAGGAGGGGGAGTGGCGTTTTGATAAGGGAGGATATTCTTGGGAATACATCCAGGGATGTTATTTGGGTGGAACTGAGAAATAAGAAAGGGATGATCACCTTATTGGGATTGTATTATACACCAACTAATAGCAGGAAATTGAGAAACAGCAGGAAATTGAGAAACAAATTTGTAATGAAGTTTCAGTTATTTGTCAGAATAATAGGGTGGTTATGGTAGGGGATTTTAACTTTCCAAACCTAGGCTGGGATTGCCATTGTGTTAAGGGTTCAGATGAAATTTTGATTCAGTATTTGGATAAACCTACTAGAGAAGGTGCAAAACTTGACTTACTCTTGGGAAGTAAGGCAGGGCAGGTGACTGAGGTGTCAGTGGGGGAGCACTTTGGAGCCAGTGACCATAATTTTATTAGTTTTAATATTGTGATGGAAAAGGATAGATCAGATCTAAAAGTTGAAGTTCTAAATTGAAGGAAGGCTTATTTTGACGGTATTAGTCAAAAACTTTCAAAAGCTAATTGGGGGCAGTTGTTCGCAGGTAAAGGGATGGCTGGAAAATGGGAAGCTTTCAGAAATGAGATAAAGAGAGTCCGGGGCAGTGTATTCCTGTCAGGGTGAAAGGGAAGGCTGGTTGGTATAGGGAATGCTGGATGACTAGAGAAATTGAGGTTTTGGTAAAGAAAAAGACGGAAGCATATGTCAGGTATAGACAGGTTAGATTGAGTGAATCCTTAGAAGAGTATAAATCAGTAGGAGTATACTTAAGAGGGAAATCAGGAGGGGGAAAAGGGGACATGAAATAGCTTTGGCAAATAGGGTTAATGAGAATACAAATGTTTTTTATAAATACATTAAGGGCAAAAGGGTAACTAGGGAGAGAATAGGACCCCTCAAAGATCAGCAAGACAGCCTATGTATGGAGCCACAGGAGAAGGGGGGGATACTAAATGAGTATTTTGCATCAATCTTTACTGAGGAGAAGGACATGAAACACACAGAATGTGGGGAAATAGATGGTGACATCTTGAAACATGTCCATATTACAGAGGAGGTGGTGCTGGCTGTCTTGAAATGCATAGAAGTGGATACATCCCCAGGAGGGAATCCTGACGGACAGGATTTACAAACATTTGGAGAGGCAAGGACTGATTAGGGATAGTCAGCATGGCTTTGTGCGTGGAAAATCATGTCTCCCGAACTTGATTGAGATTTCTGAAGAAGTAACGAAGAGAATTGATGAGGGGTGGACCTGCTCTATATGGACTTCAAGTAAGGTGTTCGACAAAGCTTCCCATGTGAGACTGGTTAGTAAGGTTACATCTCATGGAATACTGGGAAAAGTAGCCATTTGAGTACAGAATGAGCTCGAAGGTAGTAGACAGAGGGTGGTGGTGGAGGGTTGTTTTTCAGACTGGAGGCCTGTGACCAGTGGAGTGCCATAAGGATCGGTGCTTGGTCCACTACTTTTCGTCATTTATATAAATGATTTGGATGTGAACATAAGAGGTATAGTTAGTAAATTTGCAGATGACACCAAAATTGGAGATGTAGCGGACAGCAAAGAACGTTACCTCAGAGTAGAACAGGATCTTGATCAGATAGGCCAATGGGCTGAGGAGTAGCAGATTAGATAACTGCCAGATGCTGCATTTTGGAAAGCAAATCTTATCAGGACTTATACACTTAATGGCAAGGTCCTAGGGAGTGTTGCTGAACAAAGAGACCTTGGGGTGCAGGTTCATAGTTTCTTGAATGTGGAGTCACAGGTAGGTAGGAGAGCGAAGGCGGCATTTGGTATGCTTTCCTTTTATTGGTCAGAATATTGAGTACAGGAGTTGGGAAGTCATGTTGCGGCTGTACAGGACATTGGTTAGGCCACTGTTGGAATATTGTGTGCAATTCTGGTCTCCTTCCTATTGGAAGGATGTTGTGAAATGTGAGAGGGTTCAGAAAAGATTTACAAGGATGTTGCCAGGGTTGGAGGATTTGCGCTATAGGGACAGGCTGAACAGGCTGGGACTGTTTTCCCTGGAGCGTTGGAGGCTGAGGGGTGACCTTATAGCAGTTTATAAAATCATAAGGGGCATGGATAGGATAAATAGATAAAGTCTTTTCCCTGGGGTGGGGGAGTCCAAAACTAGAGAGCATAGGTTTAGGGTGAGAGGGGAAAGATATAAAAGGGACCTAAGGGGCAACTTTTTCATGCAGAGGGTGGTGCGTGTATGGAATGAGCTGTCAGAGGAAGTGGTGGAGGCTGATACAATTACAACATTTGAAAGGCATCTAGATGGGTATATGAATAGGTGATGAAGGGCTTTTGCCTGAAACGTTGATTTCGAAGCTACTTGGATGCTGCCTGAACTGCTGTGCTCTTCCAGCACCACTAATCCAGAATCTGGTTTCCAGCATCTGCAGTCATTGTTTTTACCTACATGAATAGGAAGGGTTTAGAAGGATATGGGTCAGATGCTGGCAAATGGGACTAGATTAGGTTAGGATATCTGGTTAGCATGGACGAGTTGAACTGAAGGGTCAGATTCCATGCTGTACATCTATGACTGTATGTTCTCCCCTCCCCGATCCTGCTTACTGTCCTTTCAAGTCTGGCAGGAGGCACACTATTGTTCTGCCATTCTCACATTCTGATCACTTAATGTAAACTAATAACATCTTTTCTCCACCAACACACTACACCCACAACCCCCACCACCACCCCACCAACTATAGCATAAATGCTGTCCCCTCCACTTCACTTCAGCTCTAACGAAGAGTCATCCACACTCGAAACATTAGCTTACTCTCTCTCCATGGATGCTGTCTCATCTGATGTGATCTCCAGCATTTTGTTATTTTCAGTCCAGAACTGAGGGTATTGTTGATTAGTTTGCAGAGGACACAAAAGTCAATGGAGGGACAGATGGTATTCAGGATGCAGGGGGCTGCAGACGGACTTGCACATGCTAGGGAGTGGACAAACAAGTAGTAGATGGAATACAGTGTTGGAACGTGTGAGGCTGTGCACTTTGGTAGGAAGAATAGAGGCACAGCATATTTTCTAAATGGGAAATTACTTCTGATATCTGGACCACAAAGCAAATTGGGAATCATATTTCAGGATTCCCTTAAGCAGGTATGCTTGGTGGTTAGGATGTCAAATGCAATGTTAGCATTAATTTCAAGAGGACTAGAATGTAACTGCTGAGGCTGGATGAGGCTCTGCTCAGACCACACTTGGAAGATCCCCACCATCCTCTGAGTGAAACGGTTTTTCCTCACATCTCCCTTGCCTTAAATCTACACCCCTGGTTAATCATGTCATTTCACATGTTCCTCTGTTCTGAGAAAAATAACCCCAATCTTTCCAATCTTTATTTATAATTGAAACTCTACAGCCCAGGCAACAAGCTAGTAAATCTCCTCTGCACTCCCTCCAGTGCTATCATATCCCATCTTTTAAGTGTAACCCAGAGATCAATGGATTGGACCCTCTTCTGCTATGTGCTGTGTGCACTGCTGAGGTATGACAGTATTCCTGGGTAGCACTGCTCCATATATAGTGTGAGGAGGAAAAAATATATAAACAGGAGATTAGATCTCTTCAGTAAAAAAAACGTGATGTAATCAGAAGTGTTTACCAAAACCCTTGAGGTTTTCAGGGAGAGGTGGGCACCGCAGAGTATTTTATTTCCCCCTTGGAGAAAAAAAAAGAAAAAAAAGTAGTCTCAGAAGTTCTGTCCATTCTATGAGCTGGCTCTGAGCTAGCTGGATCAGTGTCATGTACTATGCGAATGCAAATAAAGGGTGACTTAGTGATGGGACACTGGCCTTCGTAAAGTTATTTCATTGGCAATGATAGAAAAACACACACTTGAGAAGATTCGCTCGCAACAGTCATCTTTGACTTGGGGTAAGCATTGCTGGCATCATGCTGCTGTTTGGAAAGCTTGACTTCTTCAATCATAACATCAGAGACTGGTCCCAGTATGTGGGAAAAATGCGTTATCTTTTCTGAGCAAATGGCATTGGGGCAGATGAAAAGCAATGAGTAATTCTCCTGCCAGTTTGTGGACCTGCAACTTTTTTGGTTATTAGGAGCCTAACTTTCCCTGAGGCAGAGATACTAAAACCTTTCAAGAGTTGACAGATTCAACTGAAGTCTATTACAACCCTAAGTCTCCTCTAATTCTTAGACTCTATCAGGATTACTCGGCAATTTGACAACTGTAGAGGCACGTGAGTTTGGTTCAACCGTAAATGAGACTCTAAGGGACTGCTACGTGGGGTTAATGATGTAATCAGTGCCTACTAGCTGATGTCCAACTGGACTTCAAGCAGGCCTTTGTTATTAGAAAATGTGGCAAGTGGAACATATGGTTACAAGGTATGAAGTGGTCACCCTTGCCAAGGTCAACTGTCTTGAGGAACACCACCTGAATGAAGGCAATTGACTAGCTTCATTCAGGACATATCCTGAACAGATATCCTAGGTCAGCACACAGCAAAATTCCAAAACAAAGCCCAGCCTCAGCAAAATGGGTAAAATTTTCTTAATGGTCTTTACCAGCAGACCATTGTTGTTGCTGTCAGTATGTGGATTTGAGACAGCGAAAGAGTCCCACTAGGCTTGAATTGAGTATGAAATTCATAGACCGGTATCCTGGTGAGTGCACACCCTGGGAAATCCATCTACATCTGATTTGGAACAGTCAAATTGCATATCAACATCCAAATCAGAAGCAATCAAAATAAACGTCTGGTTAAATGGTCACCCAGTTCTAATGGAGGTTGATACTGGTGCAGCTATATCAATGATTGTGGAACCAGTCTTTACCAAAATTCACTCTGGATTCCAACCTTTAAGTTTGCATAAGACTTGGTGAGGTAAAAAACTCATATGTACTGAGTAACCTTTACAGATAAAGGTATGGTTTCTTATAAGAAGCAGCTGGGTCAGTTATCACTGATTGTATTGAAAGGCTTGGGGCCAAGCTTGAGGGGGAGAATTGATTGAGAAAGATTCAACTTGATTAGCAAAACATTTTTCATTTGAAAAATGGCCGCCTGAGTGAAGTCCGAATGAAATACCCAGAAGTGTTTCAGGACGGTCTAGGGACTATCAAAGAGCTAAGACCACCTCTCACAGAATTCCTATAGTGTGGAAACAGGCCCTTCAGCCCAAAGAGTCCACACCAACCCTCCGAAGAGTAACCCACCCAGACCCATCCCCCCACTACTCTACATTTACCCCAGACTAATACCTAATCTACACATCCCTGAACACTATGGACAATTTAGATTAGATTACCTACAGTGTGGAAACAGGCCCTTTGGCCCAACAAGTCCACACCGACCCTCCGAAGAGAAACCAACCCCCCTATATTTACCCCTGACTAATCACCTAACACTATGGGCAATTTTAGCAGAGCCAGTTCACCTAAGCTGCATATCTTTGGGCTGCAGGAGGAAACCGGAGCACCGGAAGAAACCCACACAGACACGGGGAGATTGTGCAAACTCCACACAGACAATTGCCCGAGGTGGGAATTGAAGCCGGGTCCCTGGCACTGTGAGGCAGCAGTGCTAACCACTGCTAAGCCCCCGTAGTGTTAGGTGAAGGGGTAAATGTAGGGGAATGGGTCTGGCTGGGTTGCGCTTCGGCGGGTCGGTGTGGATTTATTGGGCCAAGGGCCTGTTTCCACACTGTAAATAATCTAATATCTCAATCTAATAAAAAAAATCTAGGTAATCTAATATCTGACAATTTAGCATGGCTAAATCACCTAACCTGCACATCTTTGGATTGTGGGAGGAAACTGGAGCACCCGGAGGAAACCCATGCAGACACGGGGATAATGCGCAAACTCCACACAGACAAATCTTCTACAAATCTTCTCAAAACTCGCTAAGACAGTTGCCCAAGGCAGGAATTGAACCTGGTGCTGTGGCAACAGTACTAACCACTGAGCCACTGTGCCATCCCAAAAAGCAATTCTACCATTCTGCAAGGCCTGCCCAGTGCCATTTGCTTTACAGGCAAAAGTAGAGGCAGAAATCAGGAGACTGGAAGGCAAAGAATCATCAAACCAGTACAGTTCACAGAATGGGCAGCACCAGTTGTACCGAATGTGAAGCCTGACAGGTCGGTTTGCCTTTGTGGGGAGTTCAAACAAACAGCAAACTGTTTTTTGCAGCTGAATGATTACCCAATCCCTTGCATAGAGGACTTATACACAAAGCTGGTGAGCCATGCATACCTGCATTGGCAGTTAGATGAGGATTCCTAGAAGTATTACAATTAATGCTCATAAAGGTTTCTACCAATATACGAGACTGCCTATCGATGTATCATCAAGCTGTGCCATTTTCCAATAGACAACATTTTACAAGGTCTACCTCAGGGTGCCAATTATCTGGCCTACTTGCTAATAACAGGGAAGATCAGTAAAGAGCATTTAGAGAACTTAGAGAAAGTGCTTAAATCTTTTTCCAATGCATGTGTACTCATTAGGAAGAAAGAAATGTGTTTCAGGTGCCCCAAGTGACCTACTTGGGCTACAAGGTTGACAAGACTGGGTTACACCCATTGGAAGATAAAGTGATGGTGACCAAGGTGGCCCAACTCCCACAACAGTGTTGGGTCTGAGGCTTTTTTTGGGTTGGTGAATTATAATGGAAAATTCATACATAACCTGACCGCCATCCTGGTACCATTATATCTGCTATTATAAAAGGATCAGCCTTGGAAATGGTCTCATAACCAAAACATAACCTTGAGGGAAGTGAAGAAGCAGTTATGATCATCTAAGGTGTTGGCACACAAGTGAGTTTTGGTGCTGAAATGCAAAGCCTCCCCGTATGGTACAGGGTAGTGTTGGCTCACCTGCAGCTCAAAGTGAGATATGCCCATGGTGTATGCTACCTGGACTTTGGTTGATGCCAAACAAGAATATGCCCAGATAGAGAAGGAAGATTTGGCAGTCACTTTGGTGTAAGAAAATTCCATCAATACCTTTACGGACGTAAATTATGAATAATAATGGACAACAAACCCCTGATAAGGCTACTTAAAGAGGTCAGAGCTATACTGTCCATAGCTTCAGGTCAAATTCAGTGTTGGGCTCTTATTCTGAGTGTGTACAATTATAAGTTGGAACGCTGTCCGGGAGGCCAAGTGACAAATGCGTTGAATTGCCTCCCTCTGGCGGATCCACCACTGGTGGTGAAAAAGAGTTCATTAGAAGAGTTCATTCTTATTTTAAACTTTCTGGACATTCTTTCTGGTCACTGCTGAGAATACCTGACCGTGGACACCAAAGGATGTGGTCCTGACAAAACTTGAAACAGCTCGTAGTGATGGGAGAAAGAAAGTGGTCATCACAAGCAGAATTGAAAACTTCTGGACTTGGAGAGCTCAGATCTCCATAAAGATTGGTATATTATTACGGGAGAAAGAGTGGTTGGCCCATGCAAAGGTCCTTACCAGAAAATGGCTGAACCCCACCAGGGTCATCCAGGGGTTCCAAATGAAGATGCTGGTGAGATGTTATGGTTGGTGGCCTGGACTGGATGTAGACATAGTTGGATTGGTGGGGCAATGCCCAGAATGCTAGGGGCCAAAATTACTGCCAGTAGCTCCCCCTCATTCATTAGAATGACCAGGTGAACCCTGGACTCAGTTACACTTCGATTCTTGGTTCCTTTCATGGGCTATATGCTATTAGTCATTGTGAATGCCCATTCAAAGTGATGGGGTGTTTACAGAGTTCATTAGTCAAACATGGGCATGATGATAGAAAGGTTGTGAGCATTTTTTGCAATACATGGACTCCCAGTGGTGTTAGTCACAGACAAGAGGCCATCATGTATCAGCAGGAAATTCAAGTGTTTGCTAGAGTCGAATGGCATTCAGTATATAAAGATAACTCCATACCATCCACCATCCAATAGTCTGGCAGAAGCAGCAGTCTGAACTTTGAAGGCAGTCTTAAAGAAACAGCATACAGCTTCACACAATATCAAACATCCCAGTTCCTGTTTGATTACAGGACCACTCCTCATGCAACTATAGAATAGCTCCAGTAGAGTTGCTAATGGGAAGAAGATTCCGCATCAGGTTAAACCTGATCTTCCTGAGGCCTTTTGTTTATATGTAAACAGGTGAGACTTCAGACCAAAGTGGTCATGTTCTAGAAGTGACCTGTATAATAAAAGGGGAGTGGTCAGCTCTCTAGCTGAGCAGTTCAGTCCAGAACTAATTAGGAGTTCAATAGTCAGCTGTGTGGAAAATCTCTCTGCTTATGCCCTTCTAACTTCAACCTATAAGCATTTGTTCCCTTTGTACTGTGTTTTAAAGGGGGTTTGCTTATTGGGACTGTTGTGTATATTCAGAACAGCATCATTAAGTCTAGTTTGGATAGACTGAGTTCTGTAGGGGTTCTTTATTCTGTTCTTTGTGTTTTATTGTGTAATATTGTGAATACATTCTTGTCTATTTTAAAATCTAGTTGTCAACCTAGCTTTCTTACTCCGGGTAATTTTCACCGTACATTTACCAAAGCAAATCGCAACATTATGGTCTGGGCTGCCTGCTTAAGAATGTTTGAGCAGTCTGGCCTAGTCCATAATAAAGGGATTTTACTGCTCCTCGGATGCTGCCTGAACTGCTGTGCTTTTCCAGCACCATTCTAATCTAGACTCTGGTTTCCAGCATCTGCAGTCATTGTTTTTACCTAGTCCTTAATAAAGTCCATTTCATGCCATCAGTATCTAAGTCACAGTCAGAAGAATAGGACTTGGTGCAAAAATGCCCAGGAGAGGCTACACGAAAAGAACAGGCTTATGTCCCAGGACTTTTGGGGGTGGGTGGGGGCGTGTTGGGGGGGCTGCGGGGGAGGGGGGGGGGGTGGAGGGGAGATGTTGTGTTTGGAATGAGGTCAGCCAGGTGAATCTCATAAAATATAAGTTCCCTGATTGGGTCTGTTATTGAGTCATTGAGTCACACAGTAAATAAACAGACCCTTCAGTCCAACTAGTCCACGTCGCCCATGTTCCTAAACCAAACTAATCCCACTTGCCTGCATTTGGACCATCTCCCTCCAAACCTTTCCTATTCATCTACTTATCAAAATGTTTCTTAAACATTGTAATTGTGCCCATATCCATCACTTCCTCTTGAAGTTCAGTCCACACACCAACTGTTCTCTGTATAGAAAAAGTTGCGTCTCTTGCCCTTTTTAAACCTTCTCCTCCCACCTTAAAAATATGTCCCCTTGTTTTGAACTCCCCCATCTGAGGGAAAAGACCTTTTCTATTCACCCTAACTATGCCCCTCTATAAGGTCACCGCTGACTCTCCTAAGCCCCAGTGACCAAAGTCCCAGCCTAACCTGCCTAGTTATATAACTCAAACCCTCCATTCCTGGCAATGTTATGGTAAATCTTTTCTGAACCCTCTCTAGTTTAATAATATCCTTCCTATAGCTTCCTCTTGACATTTCTTGCATCCACCCAAATGGATTCTTACATCATTCAAGATAATTTCTTGCTAATGTACTCAATCCATCACCTACTAACAAAGTTACCCGTTCCTTACTGCATGTCTTTTTGAAAAGTCACATACCTCTGAATTTTAGTTCAGTTTCAATCTCCTTATAACCATGTCTTCACAATGACTAAAGAACATACAGATAACCTCTATTTATGCCAGTAATTCATTTATTTTGATCAAAATACTGTACACATTTTAGTAAAGAGCCATTAATTTTGCGTTTTGTTCCCTCTTCACCCTATTTGCCACTTTTTCATGCATGCATATGCTGGGTCTTTATTTCAAAGGCAATAGAATATAAAAATAGAGAGGTTTTGTTAAAACTGTGCAAGGCATTAGTCAGACCACAGCTGTGAATGATAAAGAGTTTTGGCAAAACAGACTTGATGGATTGAATGACCCACTTCTGCTTCCATGTCTTCCGGTTTCTTCCTGTCCCACTCTGAATATCAAATTAGTTGCTCTGCAATCCGAGCATATCCTTTTGCTTTGCAAGCTTACATTTCCCATTTCTCAAATCTTTCCTCTAATTAAAAATATGGGAATGCATGGAATTGTTGAGTGTAGTCTCTCTGCCTGCTCTGATGTCAGCCTAATCATCTTTTTTTCTAATCCCTGATGAGAAACAAGTGAGAGTGGATGATAATCGTGCTCCGCAATTTGGATCAACTGCTGCTCCTCAACTGAGGTATTTATTTGCCCTCAATTTTAAGTGGGGTAGAGGACAGATTAGGAATATCTGACAGCCTACAAGCAGGAACATCACCTAGCGGCCAATGGAAGTATTGGAGGGTTGGGATTAAAGACAAACTGTTTCAAGGTAGTTGAGGGGCAGGAAATCCAGACCAACAGAAGTCCAAACTTACTTTTGTGTCTGGAACAGTACGCCTGCCCATCTTGACGTTAACAATTTAAAAAAAAAATGTCTTCACTAACTTTTCTGAGTTCTTTACATGGCAATACTTTGCTCTATCAAGCAAAAAACATTATATATATTTTTAGGTTAGATTCCCTAGTGTGGAAACAGGCCCTTTGGCCCAACACCGACCCTCCGAAGAGTAACCCACCCAGTCCCTGAGGCACTGTACTTCTCAAACTAAACGTTCGAGTTGACCGAGGGCCAGGGACTTCTGCATCAGAATCCAAAACTTACCATCAAGTGCGGAGACCTGGAGTCCGATTTCTATCCCTGGCCCTAATTGGTTTAGTGCGTCAATCGCAGGTTTGACTTTTTTTTTGGCCGAAGGAGATGCTGTATTTGTCAGACTTTACCTCGATTTACACTTTATTAATAATTAGGCGGATCATCGGAAAGTGACAAAAATCACAGCTTGGCGCTGACTCAGAATAAAAAAATTGAGAACAGTTCCGTTTGAACTCTCCTGCCCTGGATTCCTATTATACATCTGTTCTCAGTTTTTGTAACCAGTTGACACCGCCGGAGAAACCCAACGTTGTCGATTACTTCCTATCAGGAAACATTCCTCAGTTTTGGAGAGCACTGATGGTATAAAACCATCTGAGCCGCACCTACAGCTGAGTTTTTTGGCAAGATTATTGTTTTTTTTGTGACCTGTCGATGGCGCTCCAAGTTGCTTGAAAAGTGACCAAGATTGAGATAGGGTTGTCGTTTTTCAGTGGAAGGATCAAAAATTGTGTATCTTATTGGTTCCCGTTTGCTGGACTGGCTCCTTACCTGAGAGTGGGTGGGAAAAAGCGCCTTGAAGGAGGGTCTTATGTTGGACGCCTACTTCCTGCTTCAGCAGCTTTCTGACGTGCTATTAGTTGTGAGCAGGGGAATGTGAATCAGCTTGGGAAAGCTACAACATTAATGAGAAGGAAAAGAGCGGATGGTTGAAAGTGAAAGGTGTTTTTGGCTACCTCATGCTGGGATCTTTTTTAACCTGTGTTCAGAGTTTTCCTTTGAAATTTGACCATGGCTCTGAGTAAAGGATTCCGAGTGTTTCAGAAGCAGGAACCCGGCGGCAGCAGTGTGTTGTTGGAGTCCAGGAGTCGTCAGGATTGTCTCCTCTTCGAGGCTGGGGCTGTGGCCATTCTCTGTAAGTAACACTAGACTTTCGTGCGTGGAATGAACTTTTAGAGGAAGCGGGGTACAGCTCCAACATTTAAACGATATTTTTGATAATTACATGAATAAGAACTGTTTGGAGGGAACTGTGTAGTTTGGGAATACGGTCGGCATGGAATGTTTGGACCGAACGGTCTGTTTGCGAGCTGTATGACACTAGTACTGGGACTGTGACTGCAGCTTTACCTGTACTGTATCTGCACTTTGGCTCCTTTCAGCAAGTTCACCCATATCCACAACTGTACTTGCAGCTTTAACAATAACAGTATCCTCAGATTTAGCTAGACCCCCAATTGTGTTTATAGCTTTTTCAATTTTAACTACTGTGCCTGTATCTTTAGCCATATTTGCATTTTCACAATTAGAAGCATGGAAAATAGGATTAGAAAGCCGCTTGTCCCTTTTGAGACTGCTTTGCCATTCAATATGATAATGGCTGACCATCCAACTATGTTTGTCTCAAACACTTTGAATTAGATATTGTACTTAGGAATCATTCTTGAAAACATTCAATATTTTGGTCTCGGTTCCACAATTCATCACACTCTGGATGAAGAAACCTTATCTCAGTTCTAAATTACCTACTCCATTTCATGACACAAGAACGAAGAACAGGCAATACTGCTTTGTCATTTGATACCATAATGACTTATCTCATCTCAGCTCCATTTTCCTGCCCTTTGACTGTGATCCCTGGTCATTGAGAATTTGCTTCCTGTGTTTACCCTGCTTAGACCTGTTGGAATTTTATAAGTTTCTGTGAAGTCTTGCCCACCACCCCTCCATATTCATCTAAACTCCAGTGAATATAGTCGTAACCAGACTAAGCTCTCTTCATACATCAATCCTGCCATCCCAGGAATCAGGCTGGTAAGCTTGACCTCACCCTCCATAGCCAGACCTTTCTTCTTCAAATAAGCAGACCAAAACTGCTTACAATACTCTAGGTGTGGTCTCACCAGTGCTGTTAACAGTTGCAGTGAGACAGCCCAGCTCCTGTAATCAAATCCTCTTGTTATGAAGGCTAACAAACCACATGCCACCTTCACCACCTGCTGCACCTTAGATTACTTACAGTGTGGAAACAGGCCCTTCGGCCCAACAAGTCCACATCGACCCACCGAAGCGCAACCCACCCATACCCCTACATTTACCCCTTACCTAACACTACGGGCAATTTAGCATGGCCAATTCACCTGACCTGCACATTTTTGGACTGTGGGAGGAAACCGGAGCACCCGGAGGAAACCCATCCATATGCTACCTCTCAGGGACTGGTGTACAAAGACGCCCAGGTCTCACTGCAACTCCCCTTTTCCTAATCTAATACCATTCAGATGTTACGGACCAGGCCAAATCCTGTCAAAATATTTTAAGAAGGTAGCAGAGAACCTAACTTTTCTCGTTGGTTTAAGCAGATGTAAGCTGAATATTCCAGGAGTGACACAGTTGGTCAAACTACTCGGTTTTAAACAAAACAGAATTTAGTTACACACGAACAACAGAAAATCAAATTTAGAATAACATAACTTTTTGAAAACGCAACTGACATGAAAGCACAACTTAACAAAGAGTTGTTCCGATTTCTTGCAATATCCCATAACACATCCTTTGACAAAAAAGTAAACTCAAACACACGTTCTAACAGGAGAGAGACTGCAGAGAGTGAAAGGATCCGCAAGGAACTGTTTCTTTGGGTCCCCAACTAAAACTAACTCAAAAGTATAAAAAACCCCACACTGGGAGAACTGGCCGCTCTGCTTTCATTGTTCAAGTGTTCAAAAAAAACCGTAAAAGCCTTTTCAAGTATATATTTTCAGACATATCAGAACCTCTGCCAGTAAGACCCCTGTTGGAAAAAAATACCAAGGACAACATAACCTTATTAAAGGAGCAGCATCATCACACCTCCCCCACCACCCAAAAAAAGCTTCATTTTAAAACCTCAAATCTTACATTGTTAGTAGCCTACAACACATATACATCACATTAACTGTAAACATGCAAACATGCACTATATTCTGTTTCAGCCTGTTTACTCCTGCAACCTAATACCTCCATTTCTCTTCCAAATCTTGACAATGCATTGGCAATCACATTTTCCTGTCCTGCCACATGCACAATTTTCAAATTGAATGGTTGTAACAACAAGGTCCATCTTAACAGTCTGGAATTTTTATCCTTAAATTTCTCCACAAACTTCAATGGGCTATGATCAGTATCTATGACTGTCTCAGATACATTACTGGTAATATATGCAATTGAAATATAGTAACGCAAATAATTGGTGGGCTCTCCATTCGTCATCTACCTTAGGTATGTTATGGTGAAGGGTAAAAAGTGGTAAGGTGTGCACTAAAGCACAATGTCCATAACCAGTCATTCGGTATATATGGGTGGGCCTTGTTTTCACAGCCAGTGGAGGCTAAATGGAGTTCCAAGGGTGCACTTCCGTGAATGAATGACAAGTTCAATCAGAGCAAGGGCTGAATCTTGTAAACAGTGGGTGTTATCAAAAGTTCAGTTATCCAAGTGTATTTGTGGATGGAGAGTAGGCGTACAACCAGTGTCTTTTATAACATTGTTAACAGTACTTGTTTCACTTGCCCCATGTCATGGGTACCAGAAGTTCTTTCAATGCACCATTCTAAGAGTGGAACACCTTTAACATTGAGTCCTTTAAGTTTGTTAGTGCACTTCACACAGCAATGCGCTTCTTCTACCGAATGAGTTTTGTCATCGTAGGTAAGGGATTGAATAAGTGGGTGAGTCTTATTCATACATTGTATATCTGATGGACGAGTGAGCAGACAACACATTGGTCGAGGTGTTTAGCTTGAATAAAGAAACCATTGGCAACAGAAGGGGGGATTGGAGTGCATAGTTTTTTGGTCTGTCTTCACTTTTCAACTTTGTTAACTAGAGTAGTTACTGATTGCAGAAGCTGAACAAAGGTATTTCTGCCAGTAGTGGTAGGTCAGACAGGAGAAAGTTCTGTCGAGAAGGTACAAGTTGACAGTCTCCAAGCAATAGATGCCTTAGTACCGAAATCACAGAACCCTATGTGCTCAAAACTGCAATTCCTATGGTTCACTTTGGGAGAGAAGCAGACAAACATTTCGAAGTAACTGTTTTTGGCTGATGGAGTGGATGAAGTTATGGGATCGTGCCATCTCATGACAACTGGCATGGATGTGTTGTGAGAGTGACAATAATGTTGAAAGTGATGTTTGGATGTGCAATGTGAATAGCTTAAATGAGGTTCAGCTGGGCATCTACGTTCATAGCAGCTTCCAATAGTATTGGTACAAGTTTCATGGAGCTGACAAATTCTATTCTTCAGGGGGAGCAGTGGGGAAGATAATACATTCATCGTCATCGAATCATCCCAAAGCACCAATGCCATTGCCAGTGTAGCCATGATTACATTGGCATTCTACACCTAAATTGTTGGGTTTTTTTCTACAAGTGGCATCGGGGTGACAAGTGGGACATGTTAGTGTTCTCATTGTATCAGAATCACAATGGGGTAGTAAAATGGGTCGTGGAGAGCAGAGTGAATGTTGTTAATTTCTGTTGTTTTGTGATCATCATGTCATGAGTGTCTTGTCTTGAATGGTAGTTAACAACATTAGTGATGGTGGTGGTGATGGTAGGTGATGATACGATCGTCTGTGTTGGGGGAAAGAGTTGGGCATCTAATGGTCTCATTGTTTCAGCATGTGGCATCCTCCAAAGTATCGTTTAGATTGTCATAGGAATGAATTTTATCTTAGTCACTTAGTCACATACATCTTAGTCACTTTTCCATTTGATTCATTAGCATTGACAAATTCCGTTCATACAGTCACATCGGAGATTTGGCCTGTTGGAGAAATTACCGATGGGCAGATTACATCTGGGCACATGTACTTAGATTGGGTTTTCATCGGATGATTGCACTCGTACTAATACTAGAATTGTGAAGGTGATACAAACTTGCAATTTCCTTTGTAGACTTATGTTGAATGTCCTTCTACTTTTACTGCAGTTTCAGTTGTCAGAAGAACTTGATTAGGACCTTTCCAGTGATGGTCCAATTTTTCTCGATTAAAGTCTTCCAATAATACGTAGTCACCAGGGTTGATGTCTTTAAACGTTGAACCTTTTTTCTTCTTCCTTCCCTGGTACCAGATAAGATGATAAGACTGCATTTCTTTGGTTAGCTTAATCAGATACCTGTGCATTTCATGCACATTAACAGGATATTGGGTCATTAATGGTGCAGACCAGGGAGTCCTTAGAGTCTTTCCATATACTGGTTTAACCGCCAAGAATCCCGTCTTTTACTGGTTATGGTTCTCATATTAAAAAGGGCAATTGGGAGTACTTGCAGCCAATTAAGATCTGTTTCCTCTACCAACTTGCTTAGCTGACCTTTTAAAGTACCATTGGCACTTTCTACAATTCCTGCTGCTTGGGGATGTTTGGCACAATGGAATCTCTGTAAAAGTCTGAATATGAATCATGCAGTAAAAGGGGCAACCTGTTGGGGTTCCTGGGGAGGGGGATCAGAAGGTTGCTGGCTTCTTCATTCCAGTGATCAACAGGGGACTGCCTTGGGAGAGGGCAGTTTTTGGACAAATGTCCTGATTGGTTACAGTTGAAGCAAATGTCTGGTTGTTTGGGGGCTGTAGGGGGTGGGAGAGGCAGAGAGGAATAGTAAGAGGATGTATAGGAAGTAAGGGGCATCATGGACTGTTGGGGAAGGTACATAGGAGGACCCAAGGTTCATAGGGATGTTGTCAATATACAGTACCAGCCCTATTCTCTTGCCATACTAGATGACCGCACGAGGATTCCATTTGATAGACCTTCCTGTCTGCAAGGCCAGCTAGGCGATTCAGAGTTCTGGATTTAGATCTAGCCCCTGCACTTTGGGCAAATTCAGTCTTGACCTTAACTGTTGAGGCCTTACTGTCAGGTCCTTTAGTTCCCAGAAGTTACATCCTTCTCGGCTGAACTGGTCAACATCAGCATCTTGTCAGTGTATATTATGGTTTTAATAGGTTTCTGTACCTGGTCAGGAAGGACAGTCAATCGTAAGGCATTAGGTTGGGGCAATTGTCCTTGTGGGTACTGAGTGTCACCAGAGTAAGCAGCATAGCAGTCCTAAAGCAGACAAGGAAATCCTCACCTCCTTTGCTTGAACAAGGTTTACATGTCGATTGCATGATGCACTGCTTCACGGAGGCAGCTATTAATCCAATCTGACCTATTAGGTTCGCCTGGATGCATAATCATGAGCTGGTTATGATTATTACATTCGAGGAGAAAGTGAGGACTGCAGATGCTGGAGATCAGAGCTGAAAATGTGTTGCTGGAAAAGCGCAGCAGGTCAGGCAGCATCCAAGGAACAGGAGAATCGATGGTTTGGGCATCAGCCCTTCTTCAGGAATGAGGAAAGTGTGTCCAGCAGGCTAAGACAAAAGGTAGGGAGGAGGGACTTGGGGGAGGGGCGTTGGGAATGCAATAGGTGGAGGGAGGTCAAGGTGAGAGTGATAGGCCGGAGTGGGGTGGGGGCGTAGAGGTCAGGAAGAAGGTTGCAGGTTAGGTAGGTGGTGCTAAGTTCGAGGGATTTGACTGAGACAAGGTGGGGGGAGGAGAAATGAGGAAACTGGAGAAATCTGAGTTCATCCCTTGTGGTTGGACGGTTCCCAGGCAGAAGATGAGGCGCTCTTCGTCCAACCGTCGTGTTGCCATGGTCTGGCGATGGAGGAGTCCAAGGACCTGCATGTGCTTGGTGGAGTGGGAGGGGGAGTTGAAGTGTTGGGCTACGGGGTGGTTGGGTTGGTTGGTCCGGGTGTCCCAGAGGTGTTCTCTGAAACGTTCCGCAAGTAGGCGGCCTGTCACCCCAATATAGAGGAGGCCACATTGGGTGCAGCGGATGCAATAGATGATGTGTGTGGAGGTGCAGGTGAATTTGTGGCAGATATGGAAGTGTCCCTTGGGGCCTTGGAGGGAGGTGTGGGCGCAAGTTTTGCATTTCCTGCGGTTGCAGGGGAAGGTGCCGGGAGTGGAAGTTGTGTTGGTGGGGGGTGTGGACCTGACGAGGGAGTCATGGAGGGAATGGTCTTTTCGGAACGCTGATAGGGGAGGGGAGGGAAATATGTCCCTGGTGGTGGGGTCCGTTTGGAGGTGGCGGAATTGATGGCGGATGATACGTTGGACATGGAGGTTGGTGGGGTGATAGGTGAGGACCAGTGGCGTTCTGTCCTGGTGGCGGTCGGAAGGGCAGGGCTCAAGGGCGGAGGAGCGGGAAGTGGAAGAGATGCAGTGGAGGGCATCGTCGACTACGTCTGGGGGGAATTTGCGGTCCTTGAAGAAGGAGGCCATCTGGGTGGTACGGTTTTGGAACTGGTCCTCCTGGGAGCAGATGCGGCTGGGACGAAGGAATTGGGAATATGGGATGGCGTTTTTACAGGGGGCAGGGTGGGAGGAGGTGTAGTCTAGGTAACTGTGGGAGTCGGTTGGTTTATAATAAATGTCCATGTCGATCCGGTCACCCGAGATGGAAATGGAAAGGTCTAGGAAGGGGAGGGAGGAGTCTGAGACGGTCCAGGTAAATTTGAGGTCAGGGTGGAAGGTGTTGGTAAAGTGGATGAACTGTTCAACCTCCTCGTGGGAGCACGAGGCAGCGCTGATACTGTCATCGATGTAGCCGAGGAAAAGGTGGGGGGTGGGGCCAGTGTAGCTGCGGAAGATGGACTGTTCCACATATCCTACAAAGAGGCAGGCATAGCTGGGGCCCATGCGGGTGCCCATGGCTACTCCTTTGGTTTGGAGGAAGTGGGAGGATTGGAAAGAGAAGTTGTTCAGAGTGAGGACCAGTTCAGTCAGTCGAAGGAGGGTGTCGGTGGAAGGGTACTGGTTGGTACGTCGGGAAAGGAAGAAGCGGAGGGCTTTGAGGCCTTTGTGATGGGGGATGGAGGTGTACAGGAACTGGATGTCCATGGTGAAGATAAGGCGTTGGGGACCAGGGAAGCGAAAATCATGGAGGAGGTGGAGGGCGTGGGTGGTGTCCCGAATGTAGGTGGGGAGTTCTTGGGACTAAGGGGGACAGGACCGTGTCGAGGTATGCAGAGATGAGTTCGGTGGGGCAGGAGCAGGCTGAGACAATGGGTCGGCCGAGGCAGTCAGGTTTGTGGATTTTGGGCAGGAGGTAGAAACGGGCGGTGCGGGGTTGTGGAACTATGAGGTTGGAGGCCCCTGTAAAAACACCATCCCATATTCCCAATTCCTTTGTCTCCGCCGCATCTGCTCCCAGGAGGACCAGTTCCAAAACCATACTACCCAGATGGCCGCCTCCTTCAAGGACCGCAATTTCCCCCCAGACGTAGTCGACGATGCCCTCCACCGCATCTCTTCCACTTCCCGCTCCTCCGCCCTTGAGCCCCGCCCCTCCAACTGCCACCAGGACAGAACGCCACTGGTCCTCACCTACCACCCCACCAACTTCCATGTCCAAAGTATCATCCGTCCTCATTTCCGCCACCTCCAAACGGACCCCAACACCAGGGATATATTTCCCTCCCCTCCCCTATCAGTGTTCGGAAAAGACCACTCCCTCCATGACTCCCTCGTCAGGTCCACACCCCCCACCAACCCAACCTCCACTCCCGGCACCTTCCCCTGCAACCACAGGAAATGCAAAACTTGCGCCCACACCTCCCCCCTTACCTCCCTCCAAGGCCCCAAGGGAGACTTCCATATTCGCCACAAATTCAACTACACCTCCACACACACCATCTATTGCATCCACTGCACCCAATGTGGCCTCCTCTATATTGGGGAGACAGGCCGCCTACTTGCGGAACGTTTCAGAGAACACCTCTGGGACACCCGGACCAACCAACCCAACCACCCCGTAGCCCAACACCAACACCCTCTCCCACTCCACCAAGGACATGCAAGTCCTTGGATTCCTCCATCGCCAGACCATGGCAACACGACGGTTGGATGAAGAGTGCCTCATCTTCCGCCTAGGAACCCTCCAACCACAAGGGATGAACTCAGATTTCTCCAGTTTCCTCATTTCCCCTCCCCCCACCTTATCTCAGTCAAATCCCTCGAACTCAGTACCGCCTTCCTAACCTGCAATCATCTTCCTGACCTCTCCGCCCCCACCCCACTCCAGCCTATCACCCTCACCTTGACCTCCCTCCACCTATCGCATTCCCAATGCCCCTCCTCCCTACCTTTTATCTTAGCCTGCTGGACACACTTTCCTCATTCCTGAAGAAGGGCTGATGCCCAAAACGTTGATTCTCCTGTTCCTTGGATGCTGCCTGACCTGCTGCGCTTTTCCAACAACACATTTTCAGCTCTGATTATTACATTGTAAAATTTCTAAGAACTTAGTCCATTTTTCAGAGAAACGAGCGCCTTCTATAAAGAAGTCTTGGGAGGCTGCATTGTAAATGGTCCTAGTCCTATTAATATAACTACTGACTCCTTTGGGATTCTTTCCATAATCTGGAGCCTTATTAATGATGTGAGAGAGTTCATGAGGCTTCCAAGGTTGATAAAGATTAACAAATGGATTTTGTCCCTGATTCTTGGCCAGTGGGTTAGGGACCCTTCCAGTCGGGAAATTTCCTCTTGGCCATTTCATATTCGGGTGAGTGTGAGGACTAACATTAAAGGTCCCTAAACATTGATTGTAATTCATCAACGTGGCAGTCAAAGGTGCCTTCTCAGGGTTCGTTGCATGTCTTAATCTTAGTTGATTCCTTGTGCGGGTTGCAGTGGAATTATGGTAACCTTGATCATCCAAATTCTTCTTATGCTGGACAGGAGAGGCAAATGAGGCAAAAAAAAGGGTATGGGCCTTGGCATGTTCATCCTCAGAATAGGAAGGGGGTTCAGGTGCTTTAGTTTCATAGTGAGTGTTCACTTTGGTCATACTATGGGTGGATTTCAAGAAATTCCCTGCTGGGGATCCGGAAAAGGTCGGTTAACAGGAGGGCGGGCATAATAAATGATATCCTCCTCCGAGTCTGATTTAAATTCCTCGCTTGCAGGAGAATCATTGTCCTCTAATAATGGGTCTTTGGGATAGGTGGGATGTAAGGAGCTGTCCTTGTCTGTCTGATCATGCACAGCTGCAGCCTGATTCTTTCTAATTTACCACTTTCCTTTTTCTTTGGGGTCCCTGAAATTACAGGGTAGGTTGTGGATCTCTGGCTCCTTTATTTTATGCTATTTTTTTTTCTCTAGCTATCTCCAATTTTGCTTCTAAATCATGTGCTTCATATTTGCATTTTAGTTCTGTCCAATCTAATTCAAATCCTTCCTCAGTTAATGGACTGATACCCCTTTTAATACAGTTTTAGCTCCATGATGATTGCATGGAATTTTCCCACTTTTCTTTAGCCACGTTTTTCCATGCAGATATGGCTTCTTTCTTTTTTACTCCCACAACCTTTTTTAAAATTAACTCTTGTTCAGCCTCCATAAGTAAATTTAGATTATGTGTGCCTCCCAGAGGTCAGACCTTATTCTGTCGGGGAGCTGCACCAGATATTCTCCTTTGTTTCTCATAATTAGGATACGTACTCACTATCTCTGTTAAGGGACATTTACCCTCGATCTTATTTGAGGCCACATTCATATTTATCCTATTTATTGTATACCTTCACAAAATTTTTACCATTGTCTCCTACCTTTGCAAGGTCTCTATTTTTTTGTGCCTATTTAAACAATCTCATTCAGGGTGCCATCGGGGTATGTGAGAGTGAAACGGGGGATGTGGCACACAAAAAATGCAGACAGCGAGCAACCAAGGTATAACCTTACCTTGTGGGCCTGTTGGTCTCGAGTCCGACCTTTAGGTGAAGCTCTTCTTTTCCAGTTTCACTCTCAAGTATCCCTTGTTAGAACCCTGCTCGCAGCGCCAAATTGTTTAGTACCTATTTGAGATGGCTCAGGGAATCCTGAATCATTGTCTCTTGGTTTGTCCTGGAGATCGTACTCTGTGATAGTCTAGAATATACAACTCTTACAGTTTAGTTTAACTTGTTACCTTTATTTACCAATAGCATCAATGTTACACTATAGCATAGATACTTACAAGCAAGGCTTGAGCTAAGGTTTTAAAACCATTAGCAGGTGAGTGGCACCAGCTCTCTCAGGCTACTCCCCTTATTCTGCAAACAAGCTGTCTTTATACAGAAATTGGTACTGAGATTACGAAAAAACACCACATGTCCTTAATCAGATAAGCAACAATAAAATGGCAAATGTTTGTAGAGGAGGAGAAGCTCATTGACAGGTCTGTGTATGCTTGCCTGATTAAGTACATGCACATCAAAGTGGGAAACCTTGATCCAGCCAGGCCCCAAATGGCCAATTTGCTTTGGCTAGATAGCCTTCCCTTTTTAGCTGTACATCATAACGAGGGACGAGTCTAAACTATGTGGGAAAGGTCATGAGGTAACCTTGCTCAGCTAACATGTCCAGTATCATTGTCCTACAAAATGGCTTTTTCTTTTAAAATCACCTTAGGTTCCCAGAATGCAAATTAAATTCATAACCTTCCCAGATCTCGAGCTCCAGGAAAGAACACACTAACATTCAATCCATGTATTCAGTCAAATCAGACCGCAGAGTTAATCTTTCCAACAGTGTGTCTCCCTCGAATGTTATTATTTGCAGAAGAATGTTTCTCACTCTCTCTCTCACACACTCTCACTCTCACTCTC